>NC_090741.1:1587964-1597964 GCF_036898095.1 Palaemon carinicauda | reverse complement strand
ATGCTCTTCTTCTTGTGTTCTCAAAATTTAAAAAGCAAAAGGATTTTTACTCTTAAAAACCTCGGGAAGGAAGAAAAGACGATAGGTTAACAAGCTAAGAAAGTTTGTGGGTGTGGACTGGCAAAGAAAGTCCACAAAAGGACTCAAGTGTAAGAACATATGAGAGGCGTAATTCCTTGCAGTGGACTGGTAACCGCTAATAATGATTATATATATATATATATATATATATATATATATATATATATAT
Source organism: Palaemon carinicauda (assembly GCF_036898095.1). NCBI lineage: Eukaryota > Metazoa > Arthropoda > Malacostraca > Decapoda > Palaemonidae > Palaemon > Palaemon carinicauda. Next base: position 1,597,714 of record NC_090741.1, on the reverse strand, counting down.
ATATATATATATATATATATATATATATATATATATATATATATATATGTATATATATATATAAATATATATATATATATATATACGAGGCCTGTCTAAAAAGTATCCAACCTTATGCTGGAAAAAATATTTCACATACCTGACAGGATTTGAACCCTAATCCCCTTCAAAGTAGGCCCCTTGTGCTTGCACACACTTAGCCCACCGATCTATCCACTGCTGGAAACACCTCTGCAAGTCTTCTTTTGGAATGGTGTTCATCTTCGCCGTCGCGTTCCGCATTATCTCTTCTCTAGTGTCAAAACGGGATCCTTTCAGTGGCGTCTTCAATTTTGGAAACAACCAGAAGTAGCAAGGAGCCATGTCTCGAGAGTAGGGAGGTTGGCAAACAACTGGAATTTCATGTTTGGCCAAGAAATGTTGGATCAATTGGGATGAGTGTGCGGGGCGTTCGTGATGCGGTTGCCAATTTTTCGCCGTCCACATGTCTGGCCTTTTGCGCCAAACTGCGTCATGGAGACGCTGGAGAACATCTTGATAGTACTCCTTTGTCATTGTTTGTCATTTTGTGATGCACAATTCCACGGATATCAAAGAAAACAGTCAGCATCACCTTCATTTTGCTTGGCACCTGTCGCGCTTTTTTCGGCCTTGGAGACTCGGGATGCTTCCATTGCGACGACTGTCTTTTTATTTCTGGGTCGTACCCGTACACCCATGACTCATCTCCAGTTATCACGGTGTTCATAAACTGAGGATCAGTGTTGGCAGTGTCCTGGAGGTCCTTTGCAACTTGAAAACGGAGGTCCTTTTGTTCCGGCGACAACAACCTGGGCACAAATTTCGCAGCCACTCTGTGCATGTTCAAATCATCACGCAAAATTGCATGTGCGGAATGTTTACTCACTCCAACCTCTAGGGCAATCTCCCGCATGGTCGAACGACGATCTGCCATCACCAAATTTCACACCCTGTCAACAACAGCTGCACTCCAAGCAGTTTGGGGCCTGCCGGAACGATGGTCACTCTCTGTTGATGCACGGCCACTTTTAAATCGGTTGAACCACTCCTTAATTTATGTTACACCAATCGCATCTTCTCCAAACACCTGCTGAATCTTACGCTTTGAGAATCACCAAGCTTTTGACAAAATTTGATGCAGTATCTTTGCTCAACACGTTCAGTCATCTTGAGAGAATCAGTAATCCGACAGACACGTTGTGTAGCACCTCACTCAGCGACCGACAGGCGGCAACTGACTCGCTGGATGGTGGTGAAAAAATTCACGCATGCGCATGAAGGTGTCTTCCTTCACTGTGCAGAGTGGCGTCATGCTATCGTCTCTATTTTGGACGGGAAAAATAAAGGTCGGATACTTTTTAGACAGGCCTCGTATATATATATATATATATATATATATATATATATATATATATATATAGTATATATATACGTATATTGTCACCCATCTGCCGGATTGGCATACTAATTTTGTATATAACTCTGTGGAGAATTAATTTTTGTTTTCTTTTTTCTTTTTTTTCTTTTGCCAAATCCAGAGAGAGAGAGAGAGAGAGAGAGAGAGAGAGAGAGAGAGGGGGGGGGGTTGTGTTAGCGAGCGAAAGTAGTTAGTGGCGTCAGTACTGTGTGTCCTTTGAATACTGGATTATTATTATTATATATTTTTACCAGTGTGGAAGTGATAATTTAAATTCTGAGTAAGTACAGTTTTGTTTATCTTTGCTTGTCGTGATTGTGAATGATAGGAACAATTTATTATTTATCTTTGATTATAGTGCGATAGTTCAGTTAGTTAGGAGTGTTCGTAAGTGGTTTTCTTTTTTATTTCTGCAGGCCGTGATTCCTCCTTGGTGAGACTTATCCTTTGGAGAGAGTTCCTTTGAATGTTAAATTGTATGTTGATGACCTGGCTTGTTTAAGGAACTTGGTACGACTGCTCAGATTTAGGTAACGTTGATGACCCGGACTGAATGAACCTACGATTGATGATGATGACAATGTTTATGATGATTATGATGATGATGATGATACCGCACACAAACCAGACCAATTAATACAATTGTGTATATCTATCAGTGTTCCGGTTGCTGCAGAGTTGTGTTTTTTTTTTGTTTTTTTTGGCTATTAAAGACTGTTGGCCCTTGTGTGGACGAAAGTGTCCACTCAGAATCATATATGTATATATATTTTTGTTTTAAGTTTGTTAGGGTTGTTTTTTGTTTATTTGAATGGTGTTAGTTTATTGTATGTTTAGTCTCCAAGTTTATGATTTATTTTAGTTTTAAGAATATAGTGTTAAGGTAATGGTTTGTTTTTGTTTCCCTTCAGTCTAAGAGCCAGTTTACGATAACGTAAGGGGAAAGTTTGTTTTGTGGAGATAATTGTCTGTTAGAGTGATCAAGGGTGTGGGGGTTGTTTTGCAACATCCCACCACATTATTTTGGCGCCCGAACAGGGACTGCCGAGGTTGGATTGAAGCTGGACTCTTTGGCGAAGGACTGATAGGATAAGAAATTAGATTAAGGTTGAAGAAAAATGAAAGGTAAATTAAAGGCTTTGGAGGAGGAATTGCGGCATTATCAAGAACGGGAGCAGATGTTGATAGTTGAGAAAGAGAGGTTGCTAGTAGAGAATGAGAGGTTGAACTGGGAGAATGAGGCGATGCAGAAGGAGCTTAGGGAGTTGAAGGGAACTGTAGAGAGAGTGGAAGAATGTGTTGAGATGAGGATGAAAGAGAATGAGGAACGAATGGAGAACTGATTGGAAGCTATGATGGGGCAAGTCATGGGGATGATGAAAACTATAATGGGTGAAGGTGCAGTCGGAGGAGTGTCCTCAGCTTCGGGTAATGGGTTGATAGTGGATGAGAAGGCTAAGGTTAGTGATAATGGGAAAGGAAGTGATAGTGATAGTAATAGTAATAGTGATAGTTAGATTGAAGATAAGGGAATAAGGCATAGTAAGGATGAACAGAAATGTGATAGGAATCATGAGAAGAAAGGTAAAAGTGATGTGAAGAAAGAGAAGAAAAAGTATCAGGCTGATAGCAAGGACGATCGTGAATGGGTGAAAGTGGCAAGTAAGAAAAGGGCTAGGAAGAGTATGATCAAGGATAGGAGTATGACTGTGGAATTAGATTCCTTATATTCTAGCGAGGAAGTAGGAAACAAGAAGGAAGGTAGCAGTGATGATAGCAGTGAGAATGAACGTGGTGTGTGTAAGACTGTGTTTATGAGAGAAGTACCTCGGTGTGAAAGGTTCAATGAGCATAGTAGTAGGGATGTATATGAATTTTTCAAGGAGTATGAGAGGTATTATCAGGATAAGTATGGTGATAGTAAAAGAGTTTGGGCTAGGGAGTTAGGAGAATATTTGACTGGGTATTTGTTGACGATGTATGCAGTGATAATGAGTGTAGGTGACGTTCATTATGAAAGTGTGAAAAAGAGAATAATTGAGCAGGTAAAACGTATGAAAGGGAGTGTTAAGTATAAGCATAAGAATGATTTTGATGAAGCACGGATGAATGCAGGAGAAGCGATATCGATGTATGTATGTAGGTTGGAAACTTTAGCTAGGAAAAAGTATGGGGATGAAGGTATAAATGAGAATAAGGAGTTAATGAAGAAGTTTTTGGCTACTGTACCTGAGAATGTTGCCAAGTTTGTTAATTTGAAACGTAACGAGAAGATGAGGTGGACGAAAGAAAGATTGACATGGGATGATATCTTAGAGATAGTTGAGGATTACGAGTTGGATAGATGTATGAACGAAAGTAAATCTGTGAGTGTAAGAACTGGAATGGAGGAAAGTGTGCCAGAATTTGTTAGTTTTAGAGATGCTGTTATGAGAGGACCGATGAGGGTAGCTGATAGTGTAGTAGATAGGAGTGTTAGGGCGAGTAACGTGGGAATACCTGTAAGGACAAATGAAGGGTTTAGGCAAGGGAATCAGGTTTGGAGGGATAGGAGTCCTAGTGCGCCGCAAGGTAGGTCAGGTAGTTGTATCCGTGAAGAGAAGTGTTATAGATGTGGGAAAGTAGTACATAAGAAGAATGAATGTAGATGGGCTCTAGGTGCTTGTTTTGGATGTGGTGAGGTAGGGCATAGAATTAGCGAGTGCAAGAAAGAGAAAGGGGTAAAATGTTATCGGTGTGGTTTGACTGGGCACATAGCGAGTGGATGCCGGAGTAATCGTACAAATGTGATTTGCGGCAATTGTGGTAAGGATGGTCATCCTGCTAGAATGTGCAAGGAGCCGCTGGGTAAGTGTACTGAATGTGGTGCAGATGGGCATGTAGCTAGAGTATGTAGGAAGAAGGGAGTAAGTCAGCCAGGATGTTCGGGATACTAGAGTGTAAGAGGGTTCAGCTGGGTGAGTCCTCGAGTGTGTGCGGAGTGAATGTGATGCATGTTCGTGAAGGTTTACTACATGAAGACGTGATGGGCGAAAGAGCTTATGACTGCATGAGTGCAAAAGTAAATTTTAATGGAATAGAGCTAGTTGGTCTGATTGATACTGGTTGTGGTGTCAATTTAATGTTTAGGAATGCATACGATAAGGTAAGGGATGTGTGTAAATTTAGGGGGTGTAAAGGTGAAGTGAAAGGTATCGGTAATTTATGGAAAGTTACGTGAGAATATTATGATTAGGGGGCTGATGATGGAAGATAATGATTTTTATGTGGTTGAGGGGGTAAATGACAAAAACGATGTGTTGTTAGGTTATAACTTCTTGAAAAAATGCGGTATGATGGTACATCCTAGTGTAAATATCATAGAGATGAAAGTTAAGGGTAAATTTTTGTGGGGAATTTTTATTTGAATGAAGATGGTAGTGTATGTACGAAGGTATGGAAAGGTGTGCCGTAAATAGCAAAAGAGGGTGTTAAATTGTCAAGAGATGTGAGTGAGGTTTTCAGTGTAAAAGTTGCATGGCCGAATAGTCTGGGAATTGCCAAGAGTGACAATTGTGAATATGTAGTGGAAGGTTCGGAAGCAAGTAATTTGGTGAAAACAAGTGTTCATGTGTATGATGGTATTTTGAATTTGCAGAAGCCGAAGGTGTATGTGAGCTTGTTGCCGACTGTAAGGAGGAAGAGAATACGGGGTATACGTGAGGGTGATTGCATGGGATGTATGTATACGTTGGTCAATGTAGAGGATGAAAGGTATGTTAAATTGAGACGTTTTATGAAGGGTAAGATAAAGCAGGATGACGATTGGGACTATGAAAGTTTGAAAGAAAGAATTAATGTAGATGAGAATATAAGTGAGGGAGAAAGGGAACAATTGTATAGAATGTTATGGGATAGACGGACAGTTCTGAGTCGTGGTGACGAGGATTGTGGGGGATCAAAGCTGCCTGAATTTAAGATAGTTCTTAGTAATGATACCCCCATATATCAGCATCCCCAACATCTTTCTCCGCCTATTGCCAGAGAAATAGAAGAGCAGTGCCAGGAGTTAGAGCAAATGGGTGTAATAGAAAGGAGTGAGAGTGCCTGGAATAGTCCTATTGTACCTGTAAGAAAGCCGGATGGAAGTTTACGTATGTGTATTGATTATAGGAAGGTGAATGAAGTAACTGTTAAAGAACGTTTCCCGATGAATGTAGTGTCTGACTGTGTGTAAAGGATGCATGGTATGAAAGTTTTTACAGAGTTAGATTTAGTTAGGGGCTATTACCAGATGCCTCTGGCAGAGGGGAGTAGGCCCATTACGGCATTTTCAAGTAGTAATTGTCATTATCAATTTAGAAGATTAAGTTTTGGCCTTGCTAATGCGCCTGCTGCCTTCCAGATTCCGATGAATGTAGTTTTGGCTTAGTTTGATCGACAGAAGGTGACTGTTTTTATAGATGATATTTGGATTGCTAGTGAGACTGTTGAGGAACAGATGCAGTTGCTTGAAGCAGTATTAGAACGTTTGATAGAAGTTGGTGTGAAAGTTAGGCTTGAAAAGTGTACATGGTTGGCCGGGGAGGTGGAATTTCTTGGGCATGTGGTGAGTGAATTGGGTATAAGGAAGAGTGATAAGTTTGTGAGTAAGGTAAGAGAATTTCCATGTCCTCGTACGGTGCGTGAATTGAGAGGTTTTCTTGGGTTGATTGAAGTTGGTCGAAAGTTTGTCAAAGATTGTTCAGGAATAGGGAAGCCTTTGAATGAGTGGACAGGTAAGAGAAATAGTACGAGACTGAAATGGGATTAACGTATGATTGAAGCATTTGAAAAGTTGAAAGAAGAGGCTGCGAGAGACGTCACTTTGGCCTTTCCCGACTATAGTGAGCATGCGAGTATGCTGGAGTTATATACGGATGCTAGGGGGATTAGTATGGGTGGCTGCTTGGTTCAAATGCAAAGAATAAATGGAGATGAACAGTTGAGAGTGAGAGCGTATGTAAGTAAAGCATTTAATAAGGCTGAGCGAAAGTATTCCATGATTGAAAGAGAGTTGGCTGCGATAAGGTTTTGAATGAAAGCGTTGAAGGTGTTTTTGTATGGTGTGAAATTTGTTGTGCGTACTGACCATCAGCCCCTAGTGTACATGATTAGGAAAGAGTCTGTGAATGCTAGGGTTGCGAGGACAATAGAGGATTTGAATGAATTTGACTTTAAGCTAGAATATGTACCTGGGAGTAAGAACGTGATAGCAGATGCGATGTCAAGAATGCATGGTAAGATAGAAGATAGTAGCGAAAATAATAGTAATTTTGAAAGGTTGCCTGAAGATTTAGTGGTGATACAAAGTTTTGAAGGGGATGACATGGTGTACAAATGTATTTTGTGTGGGTTGAATAAGTTTAAATTGAAGGGTTTGAATAAGGATATACCTACTGGTGTAGATGAGCTTAGAATGAGTGCTAGAAATGAAGTATCGAAAGAAATGGCATATAAGGAGGAGGATTGTGTGCTTGAGGGTGAATTGTTATCAAAAGTATTGTTGGTAGTAAGTATGTTGTATGGTGTCATTGTTTATTTGTATTTTGTCTGGAATCGTCCAATGCAATACCGGGCAAATAATGAGACTGAGAGGGAGTATATATTGAGGTTGTAATGTAATGAAAGATGTTGCAAGTTGTTGAGGGAGAAGGAGGATTGCCCGAGTGACTTGAATCTGAGTGGTATGAGTATGGAAGATAGCGAAGATGAGCATAGGTGTGACAAGAATGACCCTATTGATAGGAGAGTAAACATTTGTATGCATGGTGTAAAAGGAAGAATGATGACGTATGTGGGTATAAATGGGACTGAATACTGTAGTTTAATTGATACAGGTGCGCAAGTGTCATTAGTGAATATGTCTGTTATCAAGGAAATAGAGCGGTACAATTGGGAAGTGAAAAGGCAATGTACGAGTATGAGAATTCAAGGGAGAGGTAAAGGAAGTTTGCTAGTTTGGGAAGAAGTGCGTTTGAAAGTAAAACTGGGAAGTATGGAGGTGGAACATAATTTCATTGTAATGGGAGAGAATGAGATGCCTAGTTGTTTTTTTATAGGGATTGATTTTTTTAAGATAGCATGGTCTATCAGTTAATATTGGTAGTGGTTTGCTTCTGAAGAATGGATGTGAAGTACTTGTGATAGAAGATAATAGTGTATTTATGGCGAATTTTGTTGGCATGGTTGATATTACGAGGAGTGATGATGATCTATTGACTAAAGAGGAGGTGGAAGAAATGTAAGATGAATGTGTGGAAATTAAAAGGTTACGTGAATGTATGTTGAATAGTATTGAAGTAGAAGAATGGCCGTCTGATTTAGAGGTGTATAAGAAAGTAAGTAAGAGACTTATTGTGTGTAAGAATATTGTTTATTTTTTACATAAAGGAATGGATGAAGATATATATGCTCCTGTGTTTCCGATGCATGCAGCTGTAAGTATGTGTATGTTGGTACATGACAGATATGGGCATATGGGTAAGAATAAATTGTAGGAATGCATGCGTGAGAGATTGTTTACGCCTGGGTTGAGTCAGATATGCAAGGATGTAGCGACTACGTGTGAGGGTTGCCAGAAAGGGAATTATCAGAGAGTGCATGCTAATCCGCCTGTTTGGAGATTACGTATGAAAGAACCATTTGAGATGTTTGTGATTGATTTTGTTTCATTGCCTGTGACTACGAGAAGACATGTGGGAATGATTGTTATGGTTGATCACATGAGTAAATTTACTTACGCAGTAACCACCTAGGATAAACGGAGTGAGACTGTTGCAAGAATGGTTGGTCAAGTGATGTTGCCGATGTGTGTGTAAGCCTGTGAGGATGTTAAGTGGTAATGGTCCGGAGTTTGTTGGATGGGAGTTTGAGCAGATGTTAGGAGAATGGGGTATTGAACATGTGTATTCGACTCCTCATATGCCAAGTGTGAATGTTGGCTGAAAGGACTGTAAGAATATTAACTGAAATTTTGCGAATGACGGGTACAGGTGATAATGATTGGGATTTGTATGTTGGTAGAGCGTTGTGGGCTTATAATGCAACAGCGCATAAGAGTATGGGTATGTATCCATGTAAGTTTGTGTTAAATTTTGAAAAGATAGTAAGACCGAGGTTGGGTGTGTCGGAGGATGATAGAGATGTGTGGAGGAAAGCAAATGAGAGGTTTGAAAGCTTTAAAGTTGGTGAGAGAGTGATTAAAGAAGTGATTGAAAAGGGTAGAATGAATGTAAATAAGGTGCGGGATAAGTTTGAAGGTCCATATGAGGTGTTAGAAGTTGGTTCTAGTGGATTAAGTTATGTTTTGGGTAAGTTGTGTGTGGATGGTAGTGAGGAAAGAGTTAGGGCACACCACAACCAGTTGCGTAAATGGAAGGAGGTACCTGAGTATATCCACGAGAACGGGATGAGTAAATGGTTGAACAGGAACAAGTGTGAACCTAGTATGTATGAGGAATTAGGTCTAGAAGGTAAACAGTTGGTGTTAGTAGAATATATGAAAAGGAAGAATACGAGAGCTTTAAGTAAGGATGAAAGAAGGGGAAATTTTATAAGTAAAAGTGAGAATAGTAATAAGTATGACAAGAGTGTAAATGTACAAGTGAGTGTGGAAGATAAATGTATTAATACAGATGAAGCATGGCTGAGTATGAATTATACCTATAGTGTGTGTGGTTTTTCATTAGATGATGTAAAAGAAAGTATGATGGATACGAGAGTGAGGGATAGGAGAATGCTAAGTAGTATGAATGAATCTTTTATTAAAGTAGAAAATGGTTTGGATGAAATGGATGAATTGCTGACGGAAATAAGTGAGATTTTAGGGCCAGATGATAATGAGGTAGATGGGATAGTGCATGATATATTAGATGATAGGGATTTAAATAGGAATAGTGTTAATGTAGCGAATGATTGTGACAAGGAAGAAGTGAATGAGAGTGTGCATAAAGGCCCAGTTACTCGGAGTAGAGGTCCCGTTCCCGACTGCGACTGGGTAATGAAAAAAATAATGTAAGTGGTTGTGTGAAAATGTAGAAGGATTTGGCAAAGTAAGGGGGGAGGAATGTGGAGGATTTATTTTTGTTTTATTTTCATTTTTGTTTTTTACCAAATCCTGAGAGAGAGAGAGAGAGAGAGAGAGAGAGAGAGAGAGAGAGAGAGAGAGAGAGAGAGAGAGAGAGAGAGAGAGAGAGAGGTAGTTAGTGTATCGATTGTTTGCTGTGAGAAAGACTGTTGGTATAAATGAGGTTGTTTGTTTACTTTTAGCTAGGTTAAGAGAGTAGTAAATG
>NC_090741.1:1580464-1582964 GCF_036898095.1 Palaemon carinicauda | reverse complement strand
ATTAAAACTTCACATATTCTTTAATGTTTTTTGGTATATAATTTATTACATTTTCTTTTCGCTTCTTTTTTGAGTTCCTTTGACAGTGACGGAAAAAAAAGCTTGGGATAAACCTTCCAAGTGCTTTAAACATTTTTTGTTGACCCTTCGAAAGGGTTTTAGTTAGAAACGATCACTTGCATATTATTATTATTATTATTATTATTATTATTATCATTATTATTATTATTATTATTATTATTATTATTATTATTATTATTATTTTATATTAATCTACATTTCATTTTGTCCCCTTTTTAGGTTTTTTATTCTTGATAAACACATTCACTGATAAACAATAATACTTCTCTCTCTCTCTCTCTCTCTCTCTCTCTCTCTCTCTCTCTCTCTCTCTCTCTCTCTCTCTCTCTCTCTCTCTCTCTCTCTCTAAAAGTGAGTTAAAGTCAACTACGAAAACCAAATACAGAGTAAGTTATCAAACGACGTAAGAATCATTTACCATGAAATGTAAAACCCGATAATAATAATAATAATAATAATAATAATAATAATAATAATAATAATAATAATAATAATAATAATAATAATAATAATAATAATAATAATAATAATAACAATAATAATAATAATAATAATAGTTTAATAATAAAGATTCTCTTGATCAACGGCATGTTTTTTGCTTCATTAGAAGATATAATATTAATCTCTAAACGTATAGATTAATGAATTTAAACTATTGACTCTACATCTGGCAAAAGATTCTTTTGAAGACCAAACTGAAATGTCATTAGGCTAAATGTTAATTAAAGGACAGCAATAGGTTCTTCAATGGTGAGCAGGCAATGCCCATAATAGATGTTTTTGCTTGTAACTATAATCAATCAATCAGCAGTAGAATTATAGGTTGGATGTTTATAAATAAGATAATTCAAAGAGTAAGTTTCTTTTTTGTTTTCATTTTAGTAGTGATGCGAACTTCTCTTGTTTCCTCGTTACAGCTCCACGAAGTAGTTCATATAAAGCGAGAAAACCATTGAGCAAATAACGTATATAGTTTTGGCAAATAAATTTACGTACTCAAAGAAACGTTAGTCTCTCAAAATCTCAGATAAAACCATTCCAAAGCAAATATTGAAGCAATTCAAAAGCCAAATCGAGAAATAGACTCGGAGAGAGAGAGAGAGAGAGAGAGAGATAGAGAGAGAGAGAGAGAGAGAGAGAGAGAGAGAGAGAGAGAGAGAGAGAGAGAGAGAGAGAGAGAGCAAGGTAAGTTGTTTAGTAGATTCTAAGACCTTTATCTGCATCTTTAATATCCATTCATATTGTGAACCATCTATAAGATATAATATAATATTGTCTTCAACGTTTATGTCAAGGGCTTTACTTCATCTGAAACGAATAATATGAAAGAAAAATATTTAGCATATAATTTACCACTGGAGATTTCTATAGTAAGTAAGGAATCTATTATATATAAGATACTTCTTTTCATAATAACAAAACAGGGATAAGGTCGTTAGATATTGAAACAGCTTTTTTTTTTTTTTTTTTTTTTTAATTCAAAGGTAGTGAGTACATTGGTAGTCAAATACATGCAGTTAAAAAATTGAAATTTTAGAGTATCAAAATATGACGTTCCTTCTGTACATGTTCTGTGAAATATAAAGATGTGAAAAAGCTAATAATATATTTATTTCGTTAATCCGTTTATTTTCAACATTTTTGGTACTCCATACTATGACCTCAACTGATCTCTCATCCCAAATGTTTTCTTTATTAAAACTGCCCGCTATAGAGCTATGGGGTCGTTTGACTTGCCAAACAGTACTATGTTTAATACCTCTATCTAGTTACGTTTCATTTTCCTTTTGCCTACGCATACAGAGTGTAGTCTGGCCTATTCTTCACATACTCTCTTCTGTCCTCTCATACACCTGACAACACTGAAACTACTCAACAATTCTTCTTCACTCAAAGGGTTACTGCACTGTCATAGTTCAGAAACCACGTTCTTCTAGGTAAGGGTAGAGGAGATACTTCAGCTATAGTAAGAAGCTCTTCTAAGAGGACACTCCATAATCAAACCATTATCCTCTAGTCTTGGGTAGTGCCATAGCCTCTGAACTATAGTCCTCCACTGTGTTGGGTTAGAATTCTCTTGCTCGAGGGTACACTCGGACACACCATTGTATCTAATATCTCTTCCTCCTGTTTTGTTATTTTTTCATAGTTTACATAGTATATATTTATTTTAATGTTGTTACTTTTCTCAAAATATTCTATTTTTTCATGTCTCCTATCCTCCCTGGGATATTTTCCCTATTGGAGCCCCTTGGCTTATAGCATCCTGCATTTCCAACTAGGGTTGCAGCTTAGCAAGTAATGATAATAATAATAATAATAATAATAATAATAATAATAATAATAATAATAATAATAATAATAATAATAATAAAAATAATAATAATAATAATAATGACAGGCTTACTAAACACGTCAT
>NC_090741.1:1550464-1565464 GCF_036898095.1 Palaemon carinicauda | reverse complement strand
GCATTGGAGACTCAGGATCGTACACCATGGGTAGCCCCTGATGATGCTGAAGGAAGTGATGTTGATGTGAGCCCTTTGGACGTTGACAGTGATGACAACGACCCTACCTACGTTCCTGATGAAGGCCTTACTCAGGAGGATACCTTTGTCCCTCATACCTCTAGAGGTTAGTATGAGGCATCCTTAGGGTACCCTGACACTTGCACGACTTTTTGCCACAAATTTGTCGTGGCAAGTCGTGACATTTTGTGGCACGAACTGGAAGGTTAACGCACTGTTCACGACGAGTTCGCGCATAGTTCACGATGAGTTCACGACGAGTTCACGATAAGTTCACGACGAGTTCATGATTAGTTCACGAATGCGTGCCCATTCATGTCCACATTGACACGAACTGGCACGATGAGTTCACGACAAATTCACGATGAGTTCACTCATAGTTTGCGCATAGTTTGCGCACTTCCCGCATTGGCTCGACGAGTTCACGCAATTTGGATGGTGTCGTGCCGACTTGGCCACGCCATATAAAAACGGGGCTTCTCCAACTCGAGGCCATTCTTGGATTGGCTTTATAAGAGATAACCATGCTTACTGTCAGAGACACCATTGCAAAGAGGAGAAGATACCTATACCTGGAAACTGCTCTAGCCATTGTTGAAGAGCAGCAAAAAAGGCTGGCAGAGGCAGAAGAGAAACAAAAGGCAACCCCACCTCAAAGAAAGATACAAAGGAAAGTGTGGGTCAGGGAATGGTTCACCAGAAGGCACGAGTTTGGACAGTAGGACAATCTACTGACTGAACTCCACAGGGAAGATCAAAGGGGCAACAAAAATTACCTCAGAATCACAGCTGACCTGTTCCAAGAGATGGTTGAGAGGTTAACCCCTCGCCTCCAGAAGCAGTCCACCTTCATGAGGGAACTGCTTCAAGTTGGACTCAAGCTGGCTGCGACACTCCGCTTTTTAGCCACTGGAAATTCCTATCAAAGTCTGCAGTACAGCTTCAGGGTTGAAGCAAGTACCATCTGCAAGTTCATATCCAAGGTGTGTAAAGCCATCATCGCGGTCTACAAGGACGAAGTGCTGCGCTGCCCCAAAACTGAAGAGGACTGGAAGGAAGTTGCTGCCAGGTTCAGCTCCAGATGGAATTACCACAACTGTCTCGGGTCTGTAGACGGAAAGCACATCGCCATAAAGAAGCCACGCAATGCTGGCTCTTACTACTACAACTACAAGAGCTTCCACAGCATTGTACTGATGGCAGTAGCAGATGCTACCTACAAGTTCCTCTATGTGGATGTTGGGGCAGAGGGTGGTGCGTCGGATGGAGGAACATGGAGCAACTGTTCCCTGCATGATGCTGTAGAAGAGAATAGAGCTGGAGTGCCTCAATCAGAACCACTCCCTAATGATGACCACCCAGTGCCCTATCACTTTGTAGGGGATGACGCCTTTGCTTTCCGAACCTGGATGATGGAACCATTCTCCCATCGGTCACAAGTCCTACGAGAATGCATATATAGCTACAGGTTGTCTCGTGCCCGACGTGTCGTGGAGAATGCCTTTGGAATTTTAAGTCAAAGGTTCCGTTGCTTCTACACGACGATGCAGCAGAACCCCGACACCATCAACCTGATCATCATGTGTGCCTGTGTCCTGCACAACCTCATCCTCATCAGATACCCACACGCAATTTCAGAAGTGGACTGCGAAGATCCAGACACACATGATCTAATCCCTGGTGGATGGAGGACTGAGTAACACCTGCAGGGGCTGCTGCCTCTAACCGGCCATCATACCCAGAAGGATGCAAAGGATCACCGAGACTACCTTTCACATTACTACATGTCCCCTGCTGGTGCTGTCTCTTGGCAAGAGAGAATTGTAGTAGCTCCATGAGCTGCATCGAGAGTTGTTCCATTTTTAAATAAAAGAAACATATCTTTTTCATGTGTATTTTTTGTTGCCCTTTATTCTTTTTTTAAATAAGAAAGCATTTTATTTACATTAAAACAGCAAACATCAAATATGTACATGTATCACAGTCCAATTGTTTACAAGTGTCTCATCTCAGTAAGTGTCCTTGCTGGTAGTAGCTCCATGAGCTGCATCCACAGTTGTTCCATTTCTTAAATAAAAGAAACGTTAATTTTTCGTGTCTTTTTTTTGGGCCCTTTATATTTTGGTTCATTTTTCTTTCCTTTTTGTTTTGTTTTTTATTATTTTTCGTTTCCATTTTCTTTCACTTTATTTTAAGGTTATAGAGAAAAATAAGTGTTTTGAAAAAGAAAGCATTTTATTTACATGAAAACAGCAAACATAAAATATGTACAAGTATCACAGTCCAATTATTTACAAATATGTACAAGTGTTTCGTAATAGGTTAGCATTTTATTTATATTAAAACAGCAAACCTCAAATATGTACAAGTATCACAGTCCAATTTTCATATATTTACAAGTGTTTTGAAATAAGAAAACATTTTATTTACATTAAAACAGCAAACATCAAATATGTACAAGTATCACAGTCCAAATATTCACAAATATTTTCAAGTGTCTCATCTCATCTCAGTCAGTGTCCTTGCTGGTATTTTTTTTTCTGCCCTTTATTTTTTGGTTTATATTTCTTTCCTTTGAGTTTTGTTTTTTATTTTTTTTTTCGTTTCCATTTTCTTTCACTTTATTTTAAGGTTATAGAAAAAAATATGTGTTTTGAAATAAGAAAGCATTTTATTTACATTAAAACAACAAACATCAAATACGTACAATTATCACAGTCCAGTTATTTATAAATATTTACAAGTGTTTGAAATAAGAAAGCCTTTTATTTATATTAAAACAGCAAACATCAAATATGTACAAGTATCACAGTCCAATCATTTACAAATATTTACAATTGTCTCATCTTATCTCAGTCAGTGTCCTTGCTATTTGTGGTACCGCTGTGTGGGGATGCATGCTGGACTGGTGGGGTGTTGAGTTCCTTGGAGGTGTAGAGGGATGAGGATGACATGCCCTCTTCTAGGTTGCTCTCGACGGACCCCGGGGTAAGGACCGGGAAGCTGAGTGGTGTCAGAGGTGTCTTGAATATGCCTGACAGCGACGACAATGAAGGTTATGGTGAAGTGGCCTGTACAAGGGTGGGTGACGATAATGAAGTTGTTGGTGAAGGAACCTGGACAAGGGTGGCTGGCGGTGGATGTGGCATCCCTGGTTGCCACTCAGTGGTACGGGACCAGGAAGACTGGCCTGAATACTGTGGTGACTGGGGCGGCATCAAGGTTACAGATGATGGCTGACTGGCTGGACAATGCTGCTGAGGCTGCTGGTGCTGCTGCTCTGGAGGTGCCTGCGAGGTTGCTGGTTGAGGTGGATGCCAGAATTGTTGCTGCTGAGGGGGCTGCCAAGGTTGCTACTGCTGTGGGCCTGGCCAGATCATGATTGGTTGTTGATGTGGCTGCTGGAAGACCTGACGCCGCTGCCTGTAGCATTGTATAAGGTAGAGGCAGTCTATCTGGAATCCATGCCAGTAGTCTTCTGGGATGTCATGCATGGGGCCTTTCAGCAGGCACGAAAAATCGTGAACAATCTTGTGCTAGCCGGTGTACGAGGGCCCCTAGGAATCTGCTTTGGACATGATCTGAAACATACAAACATTGTAAAAATTTAGTACAGCATTTCAATGCAACATATTGCACATTCCATTTCAAAAACAATGGATGAAACTGGAATACAAGCTACGTGTAGACATTGGGATTCTCACATTTTTCACTACAGTACTGATGTCCTTGCGGGACACCCAGGTTTTGCTGGGTGTAGTGTCTGTTGTTGGGTTGGACTGCTTCCCCTTGCCTTTGCCCTTGCCCTTGCCCTACCCAGTGCTAGTAGATGCTTGGCTGTGGGAACCTGTGGACCTCACTTCACCATCCTCTCCGTCGCTGACCGTCACTGCTCCTGACTCTGAGCCAGCAACCTGCTCACTGGGGACTGTCTCTCCCCAGACAATGTATTGTATCAGGAAAGACCAGGTCTCCATGATCTGGTCCTCACGGGTACTCCTTTGGGGTCGCCAGCTCCACTCTTCTTCTCCTTCCTAATAATCTTCCAAACTCTGGTTCTCAAGTTCTCGTAATGCTTCTTGCATTGGGCACCAGTGGCAGGAGGCTCCAGTTGCTCTACAAGTCGGTCCCACCGGCTGTTCTTGGCTGTCACGTTGATCCACTTCTTGTGCTTCTTGTCAAACAGCAGGGGGTTCTCCTTCACAAGGTCGGCCAACCTGATCTCCGCCTCTTCTGTCCAATGGTAGTCAGAGATTTCTTTCTTGGACATCCGGACCCGCTTCTTCTGCTTCATCTCGTCCTCACTGGATGGCTGTCTCTGGCTTGTATCCTGCTGTGTCTCCTGGATAACGAGATCGAGACTTGATATTGATGAATGAGGAGAATTATCTCTATCAGCAGTCTCTGCCTCTGGTCTGTTGGCTTCTGGCCTTCTCCCTCTTCCTTTTGTCAGCTTGATTTTAGTCATGTTGTCTCTTCGCTGGTGAGCTCTGGAATGGCAAGCAGTGTCCTGGAAGCTCTATATATACCCCCACATCGACGCTACCGCCACTGTCCCGGAGTAGTCGTGAACTTCTCGTGAACGGTTCATGAACTGTTCGTGAACTGATCGTGAACTCCTCGTGCCATGCGCAAACTGTTCGTGAAGTGCGTAAACTAGTCATGAACTGCTCGTGCATCAATGTGTGAAGTACACATGACCATGTCAGTGGGAAGGCACGGCCACGCTGCGAAGCGCTCATATTCATGAACATGTCGTCAACTACTCGTTAACTTGACGTGAACTGTTCGTGAACTATTCATGGCAGTTCGTGACAGTCATGGCATGCCACGCATTGCCGCGCACTGGCACTCATCCTCCCATATCATCATGACGAGTTCACGACGAGTTCACGAACATTTCGCGCATAGTTCACGACCCGGTCACGAAATTTTGTCGTGACCAATATTTTGAACACTTCAAAATTCTGTTCACGACATGCTACGATGTTACAACGGGTTTACGAACACTTCACGGCAGTTCACAACAAGTTCACGCCAGTTCACGACTCGAATCGTGACATTGTGTGCCACAAATTCGTGCAAGTGTCAGGCTGGCTTTAGACTTCACACACACTGAATTCATTAATGGGCACATCATGGCCTTTATAAGCTTCATGTATATCAATCAAATTATTCCATCATATCTCCTATCCATGACCTAACTAATGTGTTCCATTCAACGTTGTTTCTTCATCTTCTGTCGTTATCACTGATCCATCTCTCTTTTTGATAGGTATATGCTTTTTCTTCTTTATCCCAGTTGAGATTTCCTTAATAATTCTTTGAGCAAGTCTTACATTATAGCCACTTCCCGAATTTCTTAGCTTTGTTAGCCTCATCTGCTTTACTGTGTAACTATTCTCTCCAGTCATTCCTGGATTTTCTTTTGACCTCACTACCAATACTGGATTACTTAGCATGCAGTGCCTTGTAATTGTCATTACTTCCTCTAAAACTTTATACAATCAATTTCTGTCTTTGTCTCCTTTTCATAGTATCTCAACTATCATTTGGTATCCATGGCTTTCTCCTTGTAACTGCATTCTCTAAGACTTCACTCCCAACTGACTGATATATGTTCTTAATACCACATCATTCTTCATTAATTATCTGCTCTTCGTCTCTTAGTGTCTAAAACGGCAAACTGAATCCTACATTCAATTTAAAATATTTTTCTGTGCTCTTCTTTTAACAGCTTGGTAGTATCAAACTTATATACTATATACCTTTCTATTGGGTGCCTTCCGTTTTAATTTCAATGTGGCAATGAGGAGCTGGTGATCACTACCAATATCTTCACTTATATAGCTTCTTACAGTTCTCAGAGTCCTCTTTCTCTCTAGATCAATGGCAATGTGACCTTTTTTATTTTTGTAATTGCACACATGGTGAAATTAGTGTATATTTGTGGATGTTCTTGTGTTGAGAAAGAGTACCTCCAATAAATAAATTGTTGGCAGAACAGAAACTTATGAAATGTGCTCCATTTTCTTTTGCAAGTTTGCCAAGGCCCTCGACTCCCATCACATTCTCTATCTTTTGATTGTATCTTCAAATTTTAGCATTTTAGTCGATGATCTCAATTTTCATATCTCTCTATGAGACTTCCTAGTATTTAACTTTCCTTTGTTGCTTTTTTTTGTGTCATCCTCATTCCTACCCCTTCTCTTCCAACTCCATCTAATCATCCTGAGTATATATATATATATATATATATATATATATATATATATATATATATATATATATATATATATATATATATATATATATATATATATATATATATATATATATATATATATATATATATATATATATATATATATGTATATATATATATATATATATATATATATATATATATATATATATATATATATATATATATATATATATATATATATATATATATATATGCCTTGGTCTAAAGTTTTTTTTACCAATCCCCTTACACCGTGTTTCACTTAGGACCAAGATATCCAAATTATATTTTATAAATTCACTATCCATTTACTGTAACTTCCCTACCTGATTCATGGTTCTAACAGTACAATTAGCAATTTTAAATTTTCCTTTAGTAGTAATAAACCGGGAGATTGTTAGTACCCCTCTACGCCCAGGACTGGGGGCCATTATTCCATCTTCCCTATCCATAACTGACTAAATCAATAGAGGATTCATTTGCTACATATATCAAATAATAGCCAGTTCCTTGTAATGTGCAGTGCCTATCTAACTAATACAATTCACCCCTCCCGTTCCATGCTGGATAGAGCAGCTGGAGGAATGGACCCCAGTCCTGGGCGTAGTGGGGTGGTAACTATCTCCCGGTTTATTGATACTAAGGGAAAATTTTGAATAGTTAATTGTACTGCTAGAACCATGAATCAGATAATATTCATATCTCAAGGTTATCTACTAAACAGTAGTGACCCCTTGCCTAAAATCTTGAAATATATATTGTACATGTACCAATTGCCCACATGAGTAATAGTGCTAACATAATATTTTCTCGTTGGCGTATTTTTGGGGCAAATTTTACAGTTTACGCATATTTAGTTATCATCGCTGACACTTTTTGCATCGTTCACTTTAACTGTATCATGAGTAACGCAAATATATAGGAAAACAGACAAAGAAATACGATGAATATATGCATTTTTTCAAGGCACCATCGAAAGAAATAATTTACATTCCCTTTTTTTCCAGTCTTGATGAGAACATTATTTATTCAAGGTTATTGGGAGACTATTATAAACATCTTTACCTCAAGTTTATGAAGAAAGGTATAATATTTATGTATACTAATTTTTAACCAAATAAAAAATTTATTTCATAAAAAAAGCATCTGAAGCAAAAGATGGACTTCTAGCTAAAATGCAATAATCTGAATTTTCTGAATTTCAAGCAGAGGTTGTAAGTCATGCCCATTAAGGTGATTTCACACACCTTAATTGAAGACAAAAATACACAGTAACTTGAGACTGATACTGTTGCATAATGCACAATTATTGCAAATGATTTTTAAAATATTTCATGTTACATAACTATGAATACTACTATTTTATCTTTTTCTCTGTATCCACCCGTGTTTCTCTGCAATTGGTAAAGCCTAACAGTACAAATTATACGAGCAAAAGGAACTTCAAGAAACAAGTAGCTTAAATTAAAAAAATATATATATACCAATATGTATAGTTATATATGCAGTATATAAGTCTAAAGTTCATAATAAATATTAGGCTAAAGAACAAAACTCCATTAAGCATATATTATTAAACTACTGTACCTGTTAAATAATATTAAGGGAAATGTATTTAATTAGCTTGGCATTCCTAAGTGACAAGCAGATTTGTCTGAAATCTGAATGATGTCAAAATCGATTAAGGGTGATATTTCAATGATTAGAAAATAAGCAATTAAAAGAAAATAAGCTAAACTTCCTAGAGTAAGACCATATGTAATACTGTAGTGAAAGGAAAACACAAAGTAACAAAGTTGTAACATAACAGTGGTAGGATGATAATAATATGGTGATCTATGTAGATTAAAAGTTTGACTCTTAAACAGAATACTTGGATTTTTTTAAGCGAAGCAAAAAGACGAGTAGTCCTAAAATCTATTTACACCTTCCTATAATAAAACAAATAAATATTGAAAGTAATGATCAACGTATTGAAGAAATATACTTTATTTACTGTTATTGGAAATTACAACAAAATAAAAAATATACTTGGAAATCATTCCTACAGTAGTATACTAAATATAAGATCACCATAAAATTATCTCATATTCCACAAAATTAGATTTATATTTTTGGGCCGTATGATAATCCATATATTTAAAGTATCAACTTAGTTTTCCTCTATGGCTCTCTAAATTAAGATCTGATATTTATATTGCCAGTATATCTTTCTAAGAATAATTTGCATTTAAACGTTTTAACTGAATCTTGAACTTCGAGTTAATGAAAAGCATATAGACTACTATAAAAATTCCATTTGACAAACTTTTTTATCTTAGTTTTTCATCAAATATATTTCATCAAATATACTTCAGGATTACTTGCCCTTGCTCAAGAATTTCATTAGTAGGGATAAATTGTTTCATCACAGCACCATCAATCATACACATGCTGGGCAAAATTTGATATAGAATGTTATCTACCTCTACATAATTGCACGAAGCTTCAACTGCATATGCTGAGCCAGGAGGATTACGATTACTTAAATCTTAAAAACTAAAGGTTAAATAGCATCTGTCTTTATCTGAAAAGTAAGGACTCCTTTATGAAATAGCGTTGTGAAACAAAATACAGTAACAGGATGAAACTCATGGAAAATACTCTGTTAGAGCAATGGAAGAAGAAAATTCCTCTTCTCTATCACATCAAACTGTGTATTCCTATCAACTATACACAGACTGGGAAGCTGGGTAGCTGATAATAGTGCAATATTTACCTTTTGATAAATCAGAAATCTAGTCATAAACAAAGCGTGCCTGAAGTACTTACACAAACCTCCCATTTACAGGGAAAGATATTGCAATTACATGATAATTACCCGATACAGTAATGCAAATTGGCACCATTCTCTCGCTTTTCTACGGGTTTTAATTATATGTTGAAAGGGCTAAAAACAATATACACTGTCTCCACGAAAAGATCTAAAAACTCCAGCATAACTCACTGAAAAAAAGAGAGTACAACACTTGCTCCTATTCTATCGTGGATGTTGGTCTTCTTCTTCATCATGTGTGGGAACTCTTTAAGAAAAAATCCTGTCATATTCACCAGACAGGCGAAACGTAATACTCTTAAATGCTATTCCCCTACGAGACTGCTTCTTTCATGGAGTGCATATAGCTAGGGAAAGGGTATAAGCCGAATCATTGCAATTAGTTTGTACATAATACAAAACATATACCTATGGCTAAGTAACAGAAAGGCGAGAAAATCGAGAATCCGCAAATGCTTGTTGCACTAGGGTGAGTCAACTCATAGCCGACCAACTCACTGACCATTACCTGCCTACGGGTAACTAACACACTAGGTAACCCACTCTATCGAAGTATATATATATATATATATATATATATATATATATATATATATATATATATATATATATATATATATATATATATATATATATATATATATATATATATATATATATATATATATATATATATATATATATATATATCATGTTTATCATCATCATCCGTTACTAGTCCACTGCAGAACAAAGGCCTGAGGCAGTCCTTCCACTTGCGTCTTTTAATGGTATGTCTGTGCAGGTCCAAACACGCAAATTTTCTTAGTTCGTCAATATATGGTCTCCCTGTTCTTCCCCCTTTTCTTTCAAAATCTCCATGGACCCTTTTTATTATCCTTAATGTCCATCTATTGTTTATCATTCTCATTATATGTCCTGCCCATGTCCATTTCTCTCTTACATGTTGTTATAATATCCTTTACTTCAGTTTGCTCCGTATCCATATTGCTTTCTATCTGCCTTTTAGTAATATTCTTATCATCATTCTTTCCTTAGATTTTTAAGTTATAACTAGGTTATGTTTTAAGGCTTTAATATGGCTGAACGTTCCTGATATATAAGTCAAAACTGGTTGGACCATCCCATCCATTAATTTTCTTTTTAGTAAAAGCGTTATTTTGCTTTCCCAATCACATTTTCTTTACCAAAGCTCTCCATCTAACTCTTATCCTCCTTTTTATTTTCAGTCTCAAGTCCTTGGGAAGCACTTACTCTCTATCCTAAGTATGTATGATCATTGATAATCTGTAGAGTTTTCCCTGTATCCCATAATTGTTTTTCTCTGCATTTTCACTAAACATTATTTAGTTTTACTCCGATTCATTTTCATTCCCTTATCTCTGATTTTCTATTCCAATCTTCTATTATATTCCTCAACTCCTACATAGATTCATTAAATACAACTATGTTATCTACAAATATCATGATGTTAAGATATTCCCCATCAATTATAACTCTTACATTGTCCCAATCTAAATTCTCATAAACTTCTTCTGGTATGCAGCGAACAGATTAGGAGATATAGGGTCTTCCATTCTTATAATTTTCATGTAGTTTGCTGATTTCTCTACTTCCTGTAGAGATGGGTGTTTGTTTATTATTTGCTTTTCAAGGACATTAATTACTGCTGAAACTTTGACAGAAGCAAAAGCATTCCCATAGACTATAAATGTCACACTAAGTGGTCAATCATACTTTGTTGAACAGTCGCTTCTGAAACCTGTCTGCTATATTGGGTGATTAAAGTCTAGCTGTCCTTCTATAAGGCCTAATATGATTTTTCTAATTGATTTATATATACTGAGAGTAACCTTAATGGACAGTAATTTTTCAGGTTTTTTGTGCCTCCCTTTTATTGTGAATTAGTATAATTATGATTTTTCCCACGGTGTAGGTATGAGTATAAAAGCAATCTTGTAAACATTTTGTGTGAAGTTGAGCGGGTTTTTCAATTATGAAATTTCCTTCATCTATTATTAAGTCAACTGTTAGTTGATCTTCCGGTTTGTCTCTTTGCAATATTGATTCCCTTACTTTTCCTTCTGTAATTTTTGCTACCGTTTCAGATATTTCATTATTTCTCATGGATTAAAAAAGTTATTTCTTGTATCACTATTGCATTACATTGTATAGAAAGCTTTTATCACTCCTCTTTCGTTTATTATATTTCTATTTTCATCCTTTAAAGTAAATATTTTTTGGACCACTGTTGATAGTATTCTTTTCATTAACTTGATCCGTCTTCCTTTATTTGGTGTTTCCTTAATTTTCATCTGATTGTGCTGACGAATTTCTTGGGTTATTAGTTTGTTTATTGTTTTGTATAGTTTAACTCATTTTATTTCATATCTCTTTTATTTATCTTGATTTCCAATCTTATTATTTATCAGATTCTATTTTTCCTAGTTTTCCTTTATCTTGTTTAGGAAATTGTTTTGGAACTTTTCCATCTTTCTCTTGTGAGGATTCCAATACAAATCGAGTTGAATTACTGTTTATTTTTTCTTTACTTGCTTCTATTGTACCATGTAACTGTGAGTAGCTATTTTGTATTAATAAACTAAAGTTATTAGATATTTCTTTTAATAAAGGAGTTTTTTTTTATTTTTTTCTATAAAGTAGGTTCTCATTTTCCTTTAAATTTAGAATAATTGATAATAATAAGTGCTCCAACAGTTAGAAAGTAGTTCGGTGGGGAGGGGAAATGGGGAAATAAATAACTTACAAGAGAAGCAATGAAAAATTAAAATAAAATATTTTAAGAACAGGTAAAGAAAGCATGAGCTGTTGAGAGGAGTTTCAATTCAAGAGAAAAACTCAAATTTCTGAAAGTATAAAACAGTTTTTCTCAGAGAAAACTCAAACTTCTGAAAGTATAAAATAGTTATTTCCCCGAAAATCTCAAACTCCTGAAAGTATAAAAAAGTTATTTTCCAGAAAAACTCAAACTTCAGAAATTATAAAATGAGGATATCCTAGAAAAACTCAAACTTCTAAAAGTATAAGACAATAATTTCCAAGAAAAAAAAATGAAACTCCTTAAAGTATGAAACAGTAACTTCCCAGGAACACTCCTGAAAATAAAAACATGAAAACATACACATGTGTCTTTTTATGTACGTATCTATGTAGGTGTTGCCTCCATCGTTGTATTATTCTCTCTCCCTTATCCTGCAACCATTACTGCTATGATTCCTCCTTAACGTCTTCCTTGGCAGAGAGTCAAAAATTAAAAAAAAGGGCTTCTCATGACGGTAGGGAGAGGACGTTGCTCAGGTCCCGCCCTTGCTAAGACAAGGGGAAAAGGATGAGTTGAGGGATAGGGGGAGGGGTTGAGAGAAGGTGTAGGGAATGGAGACCCTTAAATGGTTACCTCATTGGTTATCTCATCCTCTTATGAGATACTAAGGAGGCGTTGAACGTGTTATCTCTGATGAAGTTTCATTCTGAGTATAAAGTTTGAATTTTGAGGTTTGAAGCTTCCCACGTTTTGGGAATTAAGACTCGAGGTCTTGGCCATATTCAGACTTGAGATTTCGAATCTTTTCGTAGTCTAAGTCTTGCTAATTCAATTTTTTTGTGTAGTCTGTCTTAAAATTCATTTTTATTTTGTAGCCTAAGGGTTAAGATTTCGATTTTTGTGCAGTCCAGAACTACAGTAGATATTTCAATTCTTTATATATGTTCAAACTTGATATTTCCAGCACTTTTCTGCTTTTAAATTTGAAATTTTGATTCCTCGTGTATCCTTGTATTCAAGAATTCATAATTATGATATTAATTTGAAATTTGGAGATCCTATCTATCAGACTCGAAATTCTAAGCCCCTGACCGTCTTTAAACTTTGGGTATTGAGTCATTTGTCCATCCACAAACTACAGATACGAAACATGATGTCATCCAAGACAGCACATTTTTTTTTCTTTTTCCAGATTTAAAGAGATTTTTCAAACTAAAATAATACGATAGACTCCATATAGGTAGTAGGTTGGCCAGGGCACCAGCCAACCCTTGAGATACTACCACTAGAGAGTAATGTGGTCCTTTGACTGGTCAGACAGTACAACATTGGATACTTCTCTCTTGTTACCGTTCACTTTCACTTTACCTACACATACACCGAATAGTCTGGCCTATTCTTTACATATTCTCTTCTATCCTCATACACCTGAAAACACTGAGATTATCAAACAATTTCTCTTCTCTCAAGAGGTTAAGTACTACACTGTCATTGTTCAGTGGCTATTTTACTCTTGATAAGGGTAGAAGAGACTCTTTAGCTATGGTAAACAGCTCTTCTAGGAGAAGGACACTCCGAAATCTGACCATTGTTCTCTAGTCTTGGGTAGTGCCATATCCTCTGTACCATGGTCTTCCAGTGTCTTGGGTTAGAGTTCTCTTGCTTGAGGGTACACTCGGGCACACTGTTCTATCTTTTTTCTCTTCCTATTGTTTTGTTAAAGTTTTTATAGTTTATATAGGAGATATTCTTAGAATATTTCTTTTCTTGTTTCCTTTCCTCACTGGGCTGTTTTCCCTGTTGGAGTCCCTGGGCTTATAGCATCCTGCTTTCCCAGCTAGGGTTGTACCTTAGCAAGTTATAATAATAATAATAATAATAATAATAATAATAATGATAATAATAATAATAATAATAATAATAATAATAATAATAATAATAATAATACAGTTCAACCCAACACATTCCAGAATCCATCATGAATTTTTGAGACATTTGTAGTGCACATGAGAGAAAAATATACACGCTTTAATGAGAGACTTGTTTCATTTTGCTCAGGGTTAACATTGCGTCTGTGGATGTATCTCTGTGACACCTGCTTTGACACTGCTATTTTTTCATTATCAAAATGCTGCTGATATAGAAAATAACAAGGAAGCCTTGGAAGATAGAATCTCATCAGAGTATGCATTCCTGATTATCTTCTTTTATATATGGAGCTGCATTATTCAAAATCCTTCTAAATTCGGAGGCGAGCTTCGTCGTCATCTGTCTCTCTTTTCATAAAGACTTATAAACCTGAGGTCTACATTACCTTACAATTTTCTGTAAATTATTATTAAACTGGTAAATTGTGAGTTATTTTATGAATCTTCTAAATATTCTAAATATTATTATTCTTCAAGATTTTTTGTCTTCTTTTCTTTTGCTGGTACTTTTTTTTTGGTATGTTTCATACTAAATCAATTATTAAGGGATTAAGACATTGAAATAGACTACATAACCTGCGTTTTGATATATGCGACAGAAATACATTAACCTATCTTACATGAAGGTTCTAGTTGACAATAAAAACACTTATCTATATGTACTTTTATCTAATAATCACTAACCACAAGCATAAATGAATATCAGTATTTTAAAATAATATATTTAGTTATTACAGTAAGACCAGAACATTTCTGTTTGAAGAAATGTCTTTCAAGGAAATTTAAAATTTAGTTAAAACTAAGTTCAATTTTATTTATTTTTTTTTTTTTTGATCCATGATGGTTGTTCAAGTAATATAATGATAAACAAATCTTCCATTCTATATTATTATTAATTATAAACTTAGATAAAGATTCCAGTTAATTTAACTAGAAATACAAACACTAGGAAAGAAAAATTATAAGAATTATTCGCCTTAATTTTTGTGAATAAACCTACTTCCCATTGAATGATTGCCCATAATTTTGGGGAAATGATCTGCAGGGCAAATGCATAATTGAATGTAATGATGATAAAGATGATGCCGATTATTATCAATAATATCTCTTTTTCTTTTATATCCATTTACATGGATATGTAAAAATTTTGGATATTTTTATTGAGATC
>NC_090741.1:1517964-1540464 GCF_036898095.1 Palaemon carinicauda | reverse complement strand
TGATACTCATGGTTTTTCTTCTCTTTACAGGAGGACCATCTGAAGTGCGGGAGTATGTTCTGCAATGTCCGCAGCAAGAACTTCTGTGGACATCAGTTTTGCAGGAGGCACGCAGCATACGCAGCCTCCAAAGGTGATCTCAGGTATTGGGACCCTCAGGTTTGTACCATATGTTCTAACCTGAATACCGAGGCATTTGACACCCCTAAGTCGACGGAGTCAAGGGATGCTGCCAGGGAAAAGTTACGAACCTGGGTGAGGGGTTTTCAGAAAAACACTTCAGGCCCCTACCTTCCAAATGAGAAGATGAGGACCTACCTTTTTCCTAAGGCATCGGCTGATGCAGTCTTTCCTCAGCCTCCGGAGGAGATAACAACTGCCCAGAATCCGTAAGATTCTGAAGTCTCGGCCGCCCTTCAAGACATCCAATTGGATGATAGGATGTTGGAGGTGTCGGATTATACAGAGAAGGACCTTCTGGGAGAAGGTCAGGAGGAGGAGCTGTCCCAGGCTCCTGAAATAGAAGAGGAAGAAATCGACGAGGTGTCGGTTACATCGGTTCCGGCCCCAGAACCTGTTCCCTCTACATCGTCTGTTATCCCTGATGACCTGGGAAGGACTCTTTCTTCTATTGTTGAGATGATTCAACAAATACAAAAGAAGAATGATGAAAAGGAAGCTGCAATGAAACTGGAAATGCGTAGACTTGCAGCATCACGTGGGCACCAGAAGCGACTCAACGTGAATGATCTTCCTTTGTGCTCGGATACCAATCTTTGGAGGTATGCCGAACACATGCCAAAGACAACCAGGAAGATTGTTATTTCGGAGAAGTTGTGTGCAATTCCCCTGGAAGATGTGGAATTTTGGCCCAACAAAAACTCTTACCCGGACTGCTATGTCCGTCTTAAGAAGGAGCCAGCCTCAAAGGAGGCGAGGGAGCCGAAGGAGGTCATAGTTCTTGATCATAGTAAAGCACAGGCGTTACTAGAGAGCTCGATGAAAGAGAGGGGCTTCATGAACTCAAAGGTGCCAGCCTTGAGTAAGAAGCTTCCCTCCTTTGTGGCCTCTCCAACCAGAGCCTTTCCCTTCATGGAAAAGGGATATAAGGCAGCCTTAAAGGCGGTGGATGCAGGGAAACCATGCCCCTCCTTGGAGGAGTGCAAGCCGTTATCTCTGACCTTGCCCTTGGACCAAGAAGACTGGAAGGACGTTCACCTTACCTTCTCATTCGGGAAGCTGGAAGCTGATATTGCTGAACATCAGTTTGGTGAGGAACTTCCAAACTGTCGAAGTTTCTCTTGCGCAGAGAGCAAGAGACGAAAGAAAGACTTCCGGCATCGATGTTGTTCCAAACGACATTAGAAACGATGGCAAGTGACCCCAAGAACCAGGACATGTTCATGGTAGTGGCCAAAACCCATCTGGACACAGTTACGAAGGATCTCTATAGCTTTATTAAAGCTAGGAGAGCCTGTAGAGAGTTCATGTTCGCCTCAGCTGTGGTTAGGCACGTACCGAGGAAGCTGATCTCCTCTTGTATCTGGGGTAAGGATTTCTTTCCTAACAAAGTGGTTAAAAAGATAGGAGACAAGGCCGCCACGGAGAATAGGAACCTTCTCAAAAAGTGGGGCTTAGATCTCAAGAGAAAGTCTTCTCTGGATGAGGGTCCCCTACCTAAGAAAAAGACAAAAAGGCCTAGGCTATCCTCTCGGCAGGCTAAACCCTACCGACAGCAACAACAACAACTTCCTGCGACTGCGGTTCCTCAGATAGTGGCTCAACCTCCAACCACGTACCAGCTGGTACCTCAACAAGTGGCGACACAGTCACCAGTTTTTAACCCAGCCTTCGAAAGGCAGACTTCTTCCTTTCGTTCAAAAGCTAGAGGAACAATCAGAGGTTCTTCTGGACGCCCTTCAAGGGGAAGGGGATCCAGAGGAGGATGCAGTCAAGGAAGCAAGGCCTCAGGTCCACAACAACAGAAGTGAGATGCTTCCAGTAGGAGGGAGACTACATCTATTTAGGGATCGTTAGACCTTCGATCCCTGGGCCCACAGCATAATAAAGAATGGACTAGGTTGGAGGTGAAGCAGTCCTCCACCTCAATTTCCTCAATTCTTCCAACACTCTACCCCCGTTCTGGAAGAATATTTCCGAGAACTCTTAGAGAAAAGAGTAATCCGAAAAGTTAAGTCCATCAAGTTCCAAGGAAGGCTGTTTTGTGTTCCAAAGAAGGACTCAAAAAAACTCAGAGTCATTCTAGACTTGTCGCCACTCAACAAGTTCATAGTGAACTATATGTTCAGAATGCTTACACTTCAACACATAAGGACCCTACTGCCCAAAAGGGCATATACCGTCTCTATAGACTTGTCCGACACTTATTGGCATGTTCCAAATAATCGTCACCTCTCCTCCTACCTAGGCTTCAAGTTACATAGAAAACTTTACGCCTTCAGAGCCATGCCTTTCGGGCTAAACATAGCCCCAAGGATTTTCACGAAGCTTGCGAAAGCAGCAGTCCATCAATTATGCCTAAAGGGGATCCAAGTAGTGGCCTACTTGGACGACTGGCTGGTGTGGGCAGCATCCAGGACAGAATGCATGCAAGCCTCTAAGACAGTGATCTAATTCCTGGAACATCTGGGATTCAAGATCAACATAAAAAATTCTTGACTTCCTCCAGCTCAAAAATTTCAGTGGTTGGGAATCCACTGGAATTTGGATTCACATCGACTTTCCATTCCTGGGAAGAGGAGGAAAGAAATAGCAGGATCTGTCAAGAGACTATTGAAATCCAAACGGATATCAAGACGGGAACAGGAGAGAGTGCTGGGTTCTCTACAGTTTGCTTCGATAACAGATCCAGTGCTAAGAGCACAACTAAAGGATGCAACAGAAGTCTGGAGAAAATAGGCATCAAACGCGCGAAGAGATCTAATGAGGCCACTACCGACTCGACTGCGAACGCTTCTCAAGCCGTGGTCCAATGCCAAGCAATATAAGAAATCAATACTACTTCAACCTCCTCCCCCGTCAGTGACTATCCACACAGACGCTTCAAAGGAAGGCTGGGGTGGTCACTCTCATAAGAAGAGAGTCCAAGGAGCTTGGTACAATCTTTTCAAATCATTTCACATCAACTTTCTAGAAGCCATGGCACTACTTCTGACACTAAAGAAAGTACATCCTCGCCACTTGACCCACTAGACAGCGAGGTGATAGTGAGATGCTTGAATCGACAAGGGTCGAGGTCACCTCAAATCAACCAAGTAATGTTGGCCATATTCCGTTTGGCGGAAAGGAAGAAATGGCACCTGTCAGCAGTTCACATTCAAAGGTTCCGCAATGTGACAGCGGACGCTCTATCCAGGTTTACACCAATAGAGTCAGAATGGTCCCTAGACGCAGGATTGTTCTCCTTTATCTCGAGTCAAGTCCCGGAGCTGCAGATAGACCTCTTTGCGACGAAAGACAACAAGAAAATAGATCGTTTTATCTCCCCATACGAGGATCCACTAGCGGAGGCGGTGGACGCTATGTCCCTAGACTGGAACAGATGGTCCAGTATTTATCTGTTCCCTCCGCACAACCTCCTTTTGAAGGTCCTCGCCAAACTGAGATCCTTCAAAGGGAAAGCGGCAATAGTGGCCCACAAGTGGCCACACAGCGTGTAGTTCCCTCTGGCATTTGAACTACGACTAAAGTTCGTACCGCTACCGGATCCATCCCTGTCTCAGCGAGTACAGAAGTCGACTGTCTTCGCTTCATCACAGAAAACATGGAACCTACATCTCATGATTTTCTCTCCTTAGCGATGAGAAAAAGATTCGGGGTATCAAAAGCCAGTTTAGACCTTTTGGAGGAAACCAGAAGACATTATGAGGCTTCAGGGAAGAAGAGGGTGTCCTTTGTCAAGGCGAAGAAACCAAAAGAAATCTCGACAGATTTCTATTTATCATTCTTTATTCACCTTCATGAGCAAGGTTTAACAGCCAACACAATATTATTGTGCAAGTCTGCCTTGACAAGACACTTACTATATGCCTTTCAGGTCGACCTTTCCAACGACGTTCTTAATGAATTATGAAGGCCCATGTTAGGCTTAGTTCTTCAGCGCCTCCAAGACCCATTTCATGGTCATTAGATAAGATTCTTCATTGGGCCTAAATAATGAACAATGAAGAATGTGCTTAGAAGGATTTAAATTAAAAGTCATATTTCTGTTTGTGCTCGCTTAGGGGGCTATAGTTAGTGAAATTGTGGCTCTCTCTAGAGAGGAAGGCCACGTCCAGTTCTTGGAGGGAGAACTGAATCTATTTCCAGACCCAACGTTTCTTACCAAGAACGAGCTACCCACCAACAGGTGGGGTCCCTAGAGATTCTGCCCTCTGAAGGAAGATGTATCTTTATGTCCAGTGGAGTGCCTAAAGGTCTATCTTCATAGAACTTCAGACTTTAAGGGAGGACAGCTGTTCAGAGGAGAAACCTCGGGTTCAAAGTTATCTCCTAAACAACTAAGGGCGAAACTCACCTGTGTTATTCGCAGAGCGGATCCAGACAGTACACCCGTAAGTCATGATCCGAGGAAAGTTGCTTCTTCCATGTAATTTCTTTAATTATATGGAC
The DNA here is from genome assembly GCF_036898095.1 of Palaemon carinicauda. NCBI lineage: Eukaryota > Metazoa > Arthropoda > Malacostraca > Decapoda > Palaemonidae > Palaemon > Palaemon carinicauda. The sequence continues at coordinate 1,535,832 of NC_090741.1, read as the reverse complement.
TTTGAACATCTTTGTTCGTACATTGGCTGGTAGTCATCCAAGGTGTTCTTTATGCACTATGCGAAGCAAGTGGAGCAACTCAAGAGGTCTGTGGTAGCAGCAGGTAGAATTCCTAAACCTTCTGTTTAAATCTGCAAGGAACAGTGTAATTAATTTGGGACGATAAATTAAGAGAGTGGGTGTGTAGTCACAGTCTGTTATTACACACTAAGTGATAAGCCACTAAGGGAACAGGCGTCTATGTACCGTTGGCTCTTATGTACCACCGGCTTCTATGTACCATCCCTGGCTGCTATGTACCATGCATGGCTGCTATGTACCGTGCATGGCTGCTATGTACCGTGCATGGCTGCTATGTACCTCAAATAATATTAACACATAAGTACCTTTTAAACTTGTTCGTACCCCTTTTGCTCAACTTTTAAGTGTCCACAGTTTTATAAAGAAGGATGAAATTTTGAAACAGGTTCCATTGTGCTTTGTCCTAATGTCAAGAAGAAAGAACAAGGACTACGCAGCTGCCCTAAGAAAAATCACTGAGTTAACACCAACATCAGTTTGTGAGGTTGTGGATTTTAAGAAAGCACTATGGTCGGCAGTGCGAGTGTGCCTTCCCGAGGCTTCCATTCATGGCTGCTGGTTCCACTGGGCCCAAACAGTGTACCGAAGAGTAAAAACACTAGGTCTACAAAATGCCTATATTAATCAACTCACTGTAAGACAATTCATTCAGCAGTTGATGGCGCTGCCAAACTTATATATATATATATATATATATATATATATATATATATATATATATATATATATATATATATATATATATATATATATATATATATATATATATATATATATATATATATATATATATATATATATATATATATATATATATATATATATATATATATATATATATATATATATATATATATATATATATATATATATATATATATATATATATATATATATATCTTTTATTTTGTACTAATGCAAGGTCACCAATGAATAACAATTTTCATTAAAAAATATTCTTTCTAATGACGGCCGAAGTGACTAGGGTGGTTGGTCCGAGTTGGCCGAAGTGACTAGGGGTGGGTGCCTTCGTGACTCATGTTGGGGCCGTAGTGACTAGGGTTAGAGGCCGAAGTGACTGGGGCCATATTGGTTGAGGGCCGTAGTGACTGGCAACCCTCTATCACATATAGAGTTAGCTTTTCGCCATATTACTAGCCATCCACTTCCTGATCAACTATTAAAAGATCTCATTACTTACTATAATAAAATAATGGATTAGGAATGAGATGCATCCTCCACATTCTTGGAGCTGTTACAAACGCCCTGTTCAGACTAACAACGATGAAGAAGGGTGGCACCATGCAATTAACAGAGTAGCAAAAACCAATTCAATTAACAAGTACTTCTTAATTAGTATTCTCCATGATGAAGCCAGTAGAATTCCCATCATTGTAAAACTAGTTAAACAAAAGAAAATGCATAGATACCAATGGAAGCATGCTGTCAAAAAGCAAATTGCCCTTGATGACCTCTGGATAAAATATGAAAACAAATTCATATCAACATCAGACTTTCTAAACCGCTGTGCCGAACTGATGGATCATGTAGATGAATAAGAATGTATCAACAATGTAGCATGCTGAATTCCATTGCTTCACAACTTTTAATTATTGTATGCAGTTTTAATATGTTTATTATTATTGTATGGTTTTCTGTTGATGGTTGTGTTGTTTGGATGAAATATGACAACAAACATTGTATTAACAATATGCAATGTTAATGGTTTTGTGTTTTATCTCCTTGTGTGTTCTTATTTCCTTACTTGGTATCTGGTACAGAGTAGCCTTGTTTGGTGCATACAAGCCAAAGTAGTGGTACATAAGAGCCAGTATATAGCAGCCCAACAATGGTACATATAAGTCAAACAAGTGGTACGTAGGAGCCGGTACATAGCAGCCGATGGTACATAGCAGCTAGCATTCGCCACTAACATGTCCTTGCGAACTGTTCCATTGACTTTGGTGAACTGTAGCATAATACGGATACTTGTGCCAAGTGTTTCTTACGCTAGTGTAAATAAACAGTATACAGACTGTATCATTATTATTAATAATTTGATTGAAGTGGCAAATCTGTTTCCTGTTAGACGAAACAATATTTCCTGCTGACAGTTTTCTTTATGCTTTAACAGATATCGTCCACATTTTATAAATTTTATAAATGTTGATCTGATATGTTTGTTTATTAAATTTTTAATAAACTAGTTCATTCGCCCACACTCATTTTATTAGAAATGTACTGAGCATTAAGATTAAAATATGGATAATTTTATCATGGAATGTCTTTTAAGATTGTTCCTTTCTTCAAGCAGAAATCCACTCGCTTTAACCCTTCCTTAGGAAGGGTTGACGTTGTACCCTTAGGGGATGGTGGTAGAGATGCAAAATTTGTTCCTATGCGGATATAACTGTTATCCAATAGTTAATAAGAGTAGATACATTGGGGGATATGTCAGGAATTCATACTGACATTGGTGACTCTTATACAAACTTTGCTTTATAATGTATAGGGCTAGACCACAATACAAGCTGGTCATTTTGTCATCCATAGTTATTATGTACTCCTCGAGACTTTTTCCAGAGTCTAGTATGACTCTTCCTTGTAGGGGGCAGGAAGCACTAACATAGTTCATGCTTAGATGAAATGATGTATGACGGTAACATCATAGGTCTCTAGGTCTAGACAGACCAGGAAAATACTTTTTTGAGGGTACGGCACCGATTGAGAATCCACAGATACAGTAATGCTCTGGTAAACTTCCATCAGGACGCATGGCCTGAGCCCAAAACACTGATTTTGAGCGAAGCAAAAGATCTATTTTTGGGTGGGGTAGCCATGTCGTCCTGATGGACCCGCCCTTCCTTTTATTGTAAAAGGGCTTATTGACCCCTCCCTATAATACAGTATCTGTAGCACCTCGTATATCGCTACAAGGGACAAGTTTCTTTTCATCTGGTAGCACAGAAGAGTTTGAACATTTAAAGGGGAAAATGAAGCAGCTTGAAGAAGAAAATTATTACTTGAAGGAAAGAATTGCTTATCTAAATGAAAATGCATTTATTTTGATTGAACGTGAGGTTACTGTTAGAGTCAAAAAAATATTAGGGTCTTTTTTCAGTAAAACTCAGATAAAGTCCATCATTAACAAGAAAAAGGTTTGTGAGTGGAGTAGTGATGACATTGGAAACGCTTTTACTCTTAGAAGTTTAAGTCCTAAGTGTTATAGATATCTGAGGCTCAAAAAGGGTTATCCATTGCCTTGTGAGAGCACTCTCAAAGAGAGAGTGAAAGAGTTTTATTGCGAACCGGGGATTCTCGTATCAGTGTTAACACTGCTGAAAGCAAAAGCAGAAACGTTTACCACTTCAGAAAAAATTTGTGTTTTGTCATTTGATGAGATGAGTATTAAAAAAGAATGGAGCTACGACAAAGGGGCAGATATTTTATACAAACCGCATGGAAATGTACAGGTGGCCATGTTGCGAGGTCTTATAGGCAAATGGAAACAGCCAATTTACTATCAGTTCGATCAAGGTGACATGCATAAAGTACTATTAGAAATAATATCAAAAGGTAGAGGATGCAGGTTATGCCGTGGTAGCAGTTGTGCATGGCATGGGTTCTACAAATCTCCGTATGTGGAAACACCTTAACATTGACCCTCTTGAAAATAGGATCTCTTTCAAAAATCCTAAGGCAGAAAGAGAAGTTTTTGTTTTCTCAGATGTTCCACATTTAATTAAATTAGTTAGAAATAATTTTATTGACTCGGGTTTTTTCCTCAAGACTGGAGAGTATTTCAGATGATGGCATACGGGAAATGCTTAATAAAACTAAAACAGAATATGGGCTTGCATATAAGATTAATGAAATGCATTTAACTGTAACAGGTCAACAAAGACAGCGCGTTAAATTAGCAGTTCAATTACTGTCTAGATCATGTGCCAACTCATTAAAATATTTAGGGGAAAAGGGACTGTTGAAATGTCAAAATTGGAATCAGACAATTTTATTCTTTTAATAAATGATTGGTTTGACCTAATGAATTCTTCCTCCATGTATGGAGAGTTTGGTAAAAGCAATGCTCTTGGTATTGATGTAGAAAAACAAACAGGTACACTGCTCAAGGTAATCGAGGTAATGAATACTATGAGAGTTAAAAATCCTGATACAAAAAGCCTTTTTCAAGATTCAGAAAGGAATAATTTTATCATGTAAATCTACCATTGCTTTGTTTGATATGTTAAAAGGCTCCTATAGTATTGACTATCTTCTTACACAAAGACTAAATCAAGATTGCCTTGAACATTTCTTTTGGTGTATAAGGCAAATGGATGGGAACTATGATCATCCTCATGCTGTGAACTTTAAATTTCATCTAAAAAAAATTTTACTAGGAAAGGAAATTAAAGTATTAAGTGAAAAGTGTAATATCACCACTTGAAAAATCTCATGAAGCAGCCAAAGACGATCAATCTATCACAAAAGAAAAGGACTTAGCTTTAGAAATGTGCCTAACAACGCAGATATTCAGAAATTTAGATTTTGAATTAGAGAAAGATGCTTTAGACGAGGAAGAAGACCTTTTGAAAGCAAATAAAGAAATAAGAAAGATATTGGGGGAGTAATCGAGGAAGCTCTTAAATACATTGGTGGATATATTGTAAAGAAATTTTGTGTAAAATATCCTGAGTTAGGAAATAAGACTAAAGAAGTGCTAAGGAATGATACTTGGATAGCATGTGTTAATCGGGGGGGGGAATTACATGCACCTTCTAGTCAGTTTTTTTTTTTTTCAAAGTTTTTTATAATACGGGAGATTTTTAATGCTGTACACGGGGAAGCTCTCGTGGAGGGAAAAAATTGTTTTAAAAAGCTTTATTTAGGATTAAAACAGTATGGTATTGAAGTTCCTGACGATGTTATTGCTTTTTTTGTTAAGATATCGGTATATTTTCGAATCCGATACCTTAATAATTTGATAAAGTATAGAAAACCTCAAGGACAACCATGCAGGGAGGCCCTAAGAAAATAAATGAGAGTTGAAACTTAATAAAATATTTTCCAAAGGTAAAATGTTGTTTTATTTACATTGACTGTGTGATAGATCTACGTTCTTAATTGGTCTCGCCAACACTAAGCCCCCTCAGATGACGTAGGTGCGCAGAAGAGGCTTAAATTCGGTACGCTGTCTGGCTGACCTGGTATATCTGGACGTGGCCAAAACATACCCTGGGCAGTAATGGGGCGTTTATGTTACCCCAACTACTTATATCCTGAAATCTTAGGCCTATTTATTTAACTTTATAATTTCCATTATGTGTCTCTTCGTGGGACATGACCCATTACTTTATTTCACACCCCACCACACCACCCGATACCCACTATTTGCATAAAATCAGCTTAATCCCAAATCGCCACATACCTTCCTGGTATTCAATTGACAACTAGTAAAGCCCTTACTGACAAAAAAATGCCATCAATTACTTATAATAACTGACACACCCAATAACAAAAGGTCCTTAATTTTTTTTCTTCTTCACTTGAAATACGATTTAAGAGAGAGTATATTTTAGCAGTGAGAGTTTCCGCTTTTCTCTGATATACGGAAGAGGATATTAATCTCTGAATGAAGTACAAACGTCAAACTGCATCATTTCATTATTGGTAAATTTTCTTCTAAACGAGGAAAATAATGTTCCTACACGGAAAAGAATAAATGTAAAAACATTAATAAAAAAATATTATTATAAAGAAATTAAAGAGCTGTTGTTTGAAGGAGAATATTTTCATCAAATAAAGTTTTATCATAATCATATATTTTAAGCCTGAAAATTATGCAATAACTACAAATTTAAAACGCCTCAAAAATAAGAAAAAAAATGTTTGTAACGATCTGTAATAGGACGCTGGGAGGATTAATTATACGTGCTAGGAGAGAATGTATTACACATGAGATTATAATAATATATATTGTTTAAATTCACTTGATTTCGAGTGACGGACCATTGTTTTATAACAACTATTCATGCAATCTACATTTACAAAAAATTCATATAGATGGGTTTAGGTGCTTTATTATAAACGATACTGGCTGCCAATTTCTTGGACGGAAACTTGAATCCTGATAAACCTACATAGTTTATAGTACTATCTGCAACATTACCAAACTTGTTCCACTTTGAGAATGCCTATATAACTACCTGATAAAACATGGATAGCCATTGCCTGTCCCTTGCTGGTCCTAGATTGGTCAGACTTTAGGCTATGGCATTATAATGTCCCTTGCCTTTGCCATTCTTAGGTGACCTTCATAAAAAAAGAAAAAAAATGGAAGTCAATTATTTTGGTTTGCATTCATTCATGATAAGGGCTTTATATACACTGTCAAAAAGGAGAGGTATTGATGAGGAAATTAATGATATATAAGATTTCACTTACAAACATTTTATACAAATACTAATTGATTCAGTTGAAAAACTTATATATCCCGGCTCTGGTTCGTAGAGAGGGGCCTCGAATTTTGATTGGTCGATCGGAGGTTATAGGCTCGGGTGGAAGATTTACGACGAGCTTGGCTCTGCCTCCCAGGTTGAGAGGTAGGAAGGAATTCTGAATCCTGATTGGTGAAGACGCGCGCCGAGCCATCCGTAAAGTCACTACGAACCAGAGCTGGGATATATAAGGACCCAGATCCAGCCAGAGCCTCACTTCTCGCCTGAAGACGGAGCAAGTAGTTTCGAAACACGTGGCACTCCACTCCTGACTTTACCTGTTGTAATTTCCGAGTATTATTTGTACTTGTATTAATTACATCCAGCCTTAACCTGATTTGTATCTTTCACCCACCTGATAACCTTCGCCACCTTGCTAGTTGAATGTAGCAACCCTGAAAAAAGAATTGTCCGTAGAATCGAGAAATTGGACAAGAAATTGAATTCTGCCGATGCAGCCATAGTATTCAACTCCACCTGTTTGAAGGAGGGTCTCCTACCAAGATATACAGAAATCCACCTGCAAGACCCGTCGGCTTTGAACGATCCCGGGACCCATTCATACAGAAGAAACCTTCGCCAACTCCAGCAAAAGAAGGCCCTGAAGGACGAGCTCTACGCCCTTCGGATCCGCCTTGATGATGAATGGGCCAGCTTGAGGGATGGAGGAGAAGCCCAGCTCGCTACTGACGTCCCCCTCGAGGTTGACAGCAACCCCAAGGACGAGGACGCCCCTGATGACGACACCCATGATGATCGACGCCCCGATATCGACAACCCAAACCATGAAGAGGACCTTGGAGATGGCCTGAGCTACCCCAACAACATCATCCATGCCCTACAAGTCCTTAAGGAGAGAGACTTGAATAAGAGGAGGAGGACCATCTTGAGGAAGCTGGTAACCCTTAATGGCGGAAAGCTGCGGATCCCAAAGGTCCGCCAGGAATACATTAACATCTCCAGCTACGTCCCTACGCCAGCACAGGAGCAGATCCTCAAGATGGGCCTCAACTGCCACTTCATCACCCGACCGAGACCAACTGACAAGCGCCTGGAGATGGAATTACTCCTAGATTCCATCCTCAACCTCCAAGAACGTGGTGCCCTCTGGACGACTGACGCCCTTCAGCCGCTTCTGCTCAATGAGGCCCTTACTGATAGGGGCAGATACAGCAGTGGCATCGTTTCTAAGGAGATGAGAGCTGCGGCTAAAGAGCTCAAACGAGTAGCTGATGTTACCGTCCGTCGGGCCGACAAGACAGCTGCCTTTGTACTCATCAACACCCACGAGTACCACGAGAAATTGGACGCCATCCTCGCCGACCTGACCAAATTCAAACGCCTCATGAGCAACCCTGTTGAAGACATCAAGACGGAGGCAAATCGCACCATCGAGGCCATTAATAATGCAACTAACGCCGTACACCTGCCCATAATCTCGGGAGATTATGGACTTGGTTACCTCTACGGCAATGTTAAAACCCACAAGCAAGGCAACCCACTTCGACCTATCATCAGCCAACGCCCTACGCCTACATACCAGCTGGCCAAGAAACTGAACACAATTTTGACGCCATATGTCCCCGACCGCCACTGTGTGGCCTCCTCTGCCGAATTCTTAGAAAGGATCAAGGATGTCCACGGCGAGGGGGTCATAGTATCGATGGACGTCGAATCTTTGTTCACTAATGTCCCTGTTGACGAAACCATCGACCTTATCGCCGATAGAGTCTATAGGGACGAGACGACTCCCGAATTGAATATCCCAGAGCAAGCTCTTCGGATCCTCCTTGCCATCTGCACTAAGAGGGCCCCCTTTACTACTCACCATGGGCACATGTACTTGCAAAAGGATGGCGTGGCAATGGGCTCGCCCTTGGGCATACTCTTTGCTAACTTCTACATGGGAGTAGTAGAGGAGAGGGTATTCTCCCAACTCGAGTGCCTCCTCGCTTATTTCTGTTATATTGACGACACTTTCGTCAAAGCTACTTCCACCCAAGCCATTGAGAACCTAAGGAGGACCTTTGAGGACAACAGCGTCTTCCACTTCACCCTTGATAACAGCGTCGACAACAACCTCCCGTTCCTGGATGTCTTGATTTCTTCCACCAACGAGGGATTCCAGACCACCGTCTACACTAAGCCCACAAATCTCGGCATGTGTTAAAATGGCGAAAGTGAATGTCCTACCCGCTACAGGGCCTCGACCATCAAGGCCTTTGTACGCAGGGCCTTGTCACACTGCTCGTCATGGAATGACACCCACAAGGAGCTGGAAAGGGCCGCACAGGTCCTCATCAACAATGGCTACAGCAACAAGCAAGTACAGCGTGAAGTGAGGACAGCTATAGACAAGTGGTATGGGTCCTCTTCGGTGGAAGGGTCCGACAGCGCCAGCCAGGGGTCCGACAGCACTAGAGATAGGTCCAACAACCCCACCAACGGATCTAGAGACATCAAGCTTTACTACAAAGGCCTCATGCACGCAGAATAGCAGGGGGATGAGAAGGCCATTAAAGACATCATCACTAACAACGTGTCACCCACTGATGAGAGCATGAAAGTGAAACTCATCATCTATTACCAGACTGAAAAAACCCGCAGCTTGATCATGAGAAACAACCCAGCGCCCCCTGAGAACGATCCTCTGAAGAAGACAAATGTAGTCTACTCTTACCAATGCACAGTCCGAGGATGCCCCGGCAAATACATAGGTATGACTACTATGAAACTTTCGAAGAGGATTTCGTGCCACATCCAGCAAGGTGCTAAAGAAATCATGCTCTACAGCGACATAACACCCAAATTAGCCGGGCCGACATGGTCGGCAGTACCAAAATTATCGGCAGCGCCCTTGACAGCAGGCGCCTACGAATATTGGAAGCTCTGTTAATCCAGAACGAGAGACCAGCATTGAATACGACCCAAGAGATATTCCTCCTACCATCCTGTCACGTACCAACGCTAGGAACCAAGAGCAAGACCCCCAGAACTATGACAACCCCGATCCTGACACCCCCACAAATGGAGAATCATCTGGCCGAATGCCGATTTTGGCGGCGAACATGGTCCGGAATTCCAGTCTGCTGCACGTAGGAATGGGCTGCCTGACTTTGATCCCGTCTCGGCGCGCGTCTCAACCAATCAGGGAGCTCGGATACCTCTCTCAGCCCAGTCCACTGAGCGAGAGAGGAGACTGCCTGACTTTACGGCTGGCTCGGCGCGCGTCTTGACCAATCAGGATTCAGAATTCCTTCCTACCTCTCAACCTGGGAGGCAGAGCCAAGCTCGTCGTACATCTGCCACCCGAGCCTATAACCTCTGATCGACCAATCAAAATTTGAGGCCCCTCTCTAAGAACCAGAGCCGGGATATATAAGGACCCAGATCCAGCCAGAGCCTCACTTCTCGCCTGAAGATGGAGAAAGCAGTTCCGAAACGCGTCGCACTCCACTCCTGACTTTACCTGTTGTAATTTCCGAGTATTACTTGTACTTGTATTAATTACATCCATCCTTAACCTAATTTGTATCTTTCACCCACCTGATGACGTTCGCCACCTTGCTAGCTGAATGTAGCAACCCTGAAAAAAGAATTGTCCGTAGAATCGAGAAATTGGACAAGAAATTGAATTCTGCCGATGCAGCCATAGTATTCAACTCCACCTGTTTGAAGGAGGGTCTCCTACCAAGATAAATAATTTCTTTTAACAATCTCAAACAAATCTACTACAATTTTATTCCTGGGTCTGCCTCCGTCATCAACATCCATCAACCACAGCAAGAACTTCCTTCTTAATCAGAGCCCAGTTACGTTCGTGTCTAGCTAAGGTCCTTGATGCGTATTCCATTGGACGTCCTTCCTGCATAGTGACTGCACTAATACCCTCCTTGCTGCTGTCAACCTGTAATTCAAGCTCCTTAATTTGACCAAAATAAGCTAGAACTGGTGCACAGTTGACCTTTTCTTTGATCACTGAGAAAGCACAAGTGCACTCATCATTCCATTCAAACACTGTATTCTTTCTTGTCAGTTCTTGGATATGTTCTAAATCCTCAACCAAATTGGGTAAAAAGCTTGATAGATATTGCACCATTCCACAAAACCTCCGAATTCCTGAAATATCGGTAGGGGCAGGCATTTCTTTAATGGCATCTACCTTATTTTCATCAACCATCACAACAGATGCCCCATGAATGAGATTTCCTTTTTTCTATAAACAGATTTCTCTTCATTTAGTTTTATCTTTTTCTCTTGACAACATTTCTGTAGTGACTGAAGATTTTGTTCATGATCATGCATTGCATCGTGTTCCTCATTTCCAAAACCAACGACCACAATATCATCAGCTATACAGTATACACCACGAAGCCCCTCCAATCCCTCATTCAATTTTTGCTTAAATATTTTATTGCTCACCCTCAGCCCGAAAGGTAGACGAGCCCATTGATATCTACCAAATGGGGTAATCATTATTGTCAACTTGCTGGATTCTTCATCCAGTCTTATATGCCAAAATGCATCTTGAACATCCAGTTTGCTAAATATCTTAGCATATCTTAGATTTGGCAGTATATACTCCAAAATTGGTAATTTATAATATTCCCTTTTAAGAGCTTTGTTGAGTGGCTGATGATCGATACATATTCTTAACTTTCCATTTGTTTTATGAACGACTGCCATTCGACTAACCCATTCAGTTGGTTGAGTCTCCGGAATCAAAACTCCTCTTTTCACAAGGGTGTAACATTTTGAACTTTTGATTTCAGTGCAATAGGTAAGCGTCGGTACGGTAGTATTTGTGCATGTAAGGTAGGATCTACATTAAGTTTAGCCTCTCCAAAGTCACCAAGGCCGCTCATCTCATGGTCTATGTCAATTTTTTATACAAATGCTTTGCCTTTGAAAACACAAATTCCATCTATTGACATGTCTTTGAGCCAAATAAACACTTTAGGTCATTTGAAACCATAATGAAGGTTACACTTCTAATTTCAATAGTTTTGGGGTTCTTCACATTCAATGTCGTCTCGCCAATGGGTGAAAGCTTAGAATGATTTTAAATGGCAAGTTTCACAGACGTTGGTCACACTTGATCCCTTTTGACATACCTTTGACATATTGCATTCACGTCAGCACTCGTATCCAAATGAAATCTAACCTCGTTGTTGTTTACAATTAGTAATGAAGGTAATCTATTTGGATTTTTCATTGTGACCGGTGCCATCCACATGTAATGATCGTATCCTTCATCTGCCTCTTCGTTCTTCTCTTTAACAATTTTAACTGTTTTCTTACACACAGCCTTTAAATGGTTTCTTCCTTTAAATGCTTCACAGACTTTTTCCCATGCTGGGCATTTTGATTTTTCAAATTCATGCTTATACCCACAAAAATGACACTTCACGGCATACCTGTCCGTTATTTTTGAGTCTGTAAAATCTTTATCAAAGGAACAATCTGTAGCTTTGGGTCTCCAAATGTTCACCTTATTAATATTCTCAGAACCAACTTCACATATCTCTTTTGCGCAATTAACTATTGCTCCATAAGCCAAACATATTTCGATAGTTTTTTTTTTTAAATTTAAGTTTCTTTCTCGAAATAGCAGCTCCTGTAGTTTCCCTGTCACTGAAAACACAATTGTATCCCTTATCATTCGTTCTTTTTCTTGAAAATTACATTTATCGGCCTGAACCTTGAGTTCTATCAGAAATTAATTAAATGGCTGTCTGTATGCAATTTTCCAAAACCTGAAGGACTGTAACACTTCACTGGTACAAGGGCAACAATACTCTTCTAATCTCATAATTACATCATCAGGATAATCTTTGTTCCTCTATTTCAAAATTACACCGGTCAAATATTTCTAACATTTGATGTCCTGCGCAATGAAGAATGATAGCAACCCTTGCTTTATTCGGTTTAGAAATAGCTCTGCTTGCTGTCATGTAGATGTCCACTTGTCTCCTCCATTTTTCGAAAGTATCAGCAAGATTATCATCCAAAGGGTTCTAGTGGTGGAGGCAAACGAAACACAGATTTAGCCATTTTCTTAAAAAAACACGTTCTGTAACAATAGTGTTTTTATTTTTCTTAGGATTATTTAAATAACCTCTGCCACCATGAACTATTATAACATATTTAATTCACAATATATATAGTAGATACAGACTAGTGGATCGACATCAAATTTGAGGAGCCGTAGTTTACTGATTCTTAGGTGTATGTCATCCGATATGAGCAAATAACTGTAGTTACCCATAGCCTCATTTATACGTCCACTGAACTGGGTCAGATAACATGTTATGGTATAGTCATCGTGGATGCTGCATTTCATTTATTATCCGCTGTTTACTACATATAATGCTGAGTTAGTGATCAATGGGCAAAAAAAATTTCTGAAAACGTAATTGGTAACCTCCTTAAGGGTTCCTTCAATTAACATATGATTACATGCATCTGAACATGACTGAAAGATTTCAAATTATTTTATATAATTGGCATGTACAGCATTTAGTGGAAGAAATTTGATTCTTGAAACACGTAGGCCTTTTTGGGGACTTGGAACTCACTGCATAATTCGGTGGTATTTAGAAGTATACAAGTCTTAAATTTTAGGTGCACTGCTCAATTTTTTTGTGAGCCTATTTATGAGTATTTTCCAAATAAAATAAGCAAATTATATGATCATGGGTATGATGGAATTGAAATTCTTACAGTATTTGAAGGTTTATATTCAATGCATCTATGCACAAACACCTCAAATACAGAGTCATTCTTTTATAAAACAATATAAGAGTTAGAATTTTTACTTTTTCGTTACAGGCTTTATGGTCGAGTTGCAATGGCATTGGTATGACGTAGCAAGCGGTGTGCCAGGGTACACCAACAACTCCCCCTTTGCCTTCCTTACCTCATACCTTCGAAAACTCTACTACCAGCGCCATACTTCACAAGGTCTATGACAGACTTGCTATTAAGGATCAAGAGCTATACTGTATATCAACAACGTCGGTCGAACAGCACTATGATTAGGACACTACTGTGCATGGCATCATCGATATCTTCGCCATTAAAAAATCATTGCGTATTTACCTTGTTTATTCACCCATTACCCATTTCTAGTTGAATAAATTCATAACTGACCGTTCTCTCTCTCTCTCTCTCTCTCTCTCTCTCTCTCTCTCTCTCTCTCTCTCTCTCTCTCTCTCTCTCTCTCTCTATGAGATTTGAGATATTGTCTTTTTTATTACTATTTAACACTATAACATCATTATAGAAGTATAAACAACATATAATTAGTATTTTCATAAATAATTTCTTAATTTATTTACTATGTTTCTGTTTTAAAATTCTCAAATGTAAATTAAATATAATTCACAGTTTTTCAAATAAGGCTTCTTTTTATTTACTATGTCTAAATTTTACTATTTCCATATATTTCGATTAGTTCTTACTTTTGCAATATTTTAATTTTTTCTATTGAAATAAACTTTCCTTTTTAAATGTCAAGCTCTATAAAATAAAATAGAAAAAATACATAAAATATTTGATATCAAATGATAAGGCCACTGAACTATGTCTCATTTCATCATCAGGAGTTCTTGAGCAATGATATCTTTCATAAACTTTTTTGCCATGGGCAGCTAAAAAGATTTCTCTCATTTGCCTTAATTGTGAAAAGAAATTTTCTGGTAGTAAATCTATCCAATATTTATCATTAATATTTTTTTAAAATCTATATAACTTGTATAACTCAACGATTCTTCTTTGGTTACGGAACTAAATTACTTAAAAAATATAATCATCTTCTTTAATCCATTACACTTTAGCATTAGACATGCAATCTTGATTTATTTAATTTTTTAGAGTTTATTACAACTACATTTTCCACTTATCGGGGCTATTTCTTTCCCTAAGAATTTTCTTTCAGTCTATATAGTCCATGAGCCAGGACCAGATTTTTCACTATTTGGTACCACCCAGGGTGACAAATCATAGTGTTGATTTTTAGAAAGATGCATACCTGCTGCTAATATTTCCATGTGATAACCATTGCTGTGTGGTAGCTTAAGTATGATTATGAGCCGTTAAATAATATCACCCTGGTAACTCCAAAACTGGGATTTTTCCCCTCAAGCTGATAATACCTAGTTTATATATTTCTATTGACTGGATATCATGTATTGACTACATTTACTTTTGTATTTAAGAAGAAACTAGACCCCTAGATACCTAATTATATTGGTTCTGTGTCATGTTTTGTTGTTTTTTTAGGTAAAACTGCCCAAGAGGAGAAATTAGGGGGTGGGGCAAGTTCTTGCCCCACACAATATAAACAATACACTTCAGATGCATCACATCCTATTTGCCTGCTTAAGGCATGATCAGACAACATTTCAAAGACTTACTTGTCAATGTGAGAGACACATTTGTAACAGTAACTGCTGTTTTCTTGAAAACTAAAAATCATATTAGAAATATTTAGCGGTTCTGGTCCCATCCGCATACCAACTTCGCCGTGCAATTTTACTGGTTGCATTTTTACATCTGCCTTATTAACTAGCATAATACACTGAAACAGACTACTCTGTGCATACATAGAAGGGAAGACGAAATCAAAACCACAAATTATACCATGTGCCCTTTTATGTGGTATAAAAGAATGCATACATAATATCACTATAGTAAACAGATTGGGAATAGTGTTATTGTTCAAGCAGACGGTATTCACACATGCCCATTGTATACCATAAGCAAGCTATATGCACAACAATATAGCTTCATGTTCGTGTTAACTTTATGTTTTTTTTTTGTATAGATATCGACAAAAATATCAGTTTTAGTCATTTTTATCATCATCATAATCATCGTCGAGTCATTCAGGTCAACTTCAACATCTTTTGCTTCTTCGATGTTCTGATTGGAGCATGTTTGAAGCCTACACATATCAGTACACTTTAGTCTATTTGTCAGGCATGTACAGCATGGAAGTTTACATTCACAAACACACTATTAAGACATTAGTTGCAACACAGCATCTGGTGCCGGCGATCCTTTCATCCATTCTATGGTGAGAATCCTATCATTTGAGGTCCACCCATGACCGTTGGGATTTGGAAATGCTGGCTTGCTACTAAGTGAGTGCCTCTAAATAGCTGCTTGATAGTTAGCCCTCTGAACGTGCATGTAGACACAGTCCTTGCATGGTGGAAGCTGGCTAGACTCCACCTTTCTACGTTTCGCACAGAAGATATAATAACGCAGCTCATTTACATCACAGGTGGTGGAGGAAGAAGCATACATTGGACAAACAAAGTCTTCAAGCTGTTCAAACAGTTTGACGATACATCCCACGCTTCACCAAGATGCTTGCTTGAAGGCTTGTTGGTAGGTTTCCTTTGCTTTCATTTGCTTTAGTGCACTTAGCTTGCCACGACCGTGTCGCCACCAGTGAGAGCTTGTAAGCCTATGAGGCTTTGACAGGCATCTTCTCCAATAGCACTTGCAAGTTTTGTTATATCTATATATCGAGTATGGTTACTTGTCACGCAATTCTGATATAATTGGCACTGGATCACACTATTGAAGGAAAGACTCAGTATGAGGACATCAGTATCTTTTGAAGTGATACTGACATCTATATCCATCTTCAGATGCATGCTTGGCATGTAGGAAGACCCTTGTATTAGCTTCTTCTTGTGTTGAGCTCAGCTATTAAATCTCACTGAAGTTATCTTTGGTCAGCAGATAACTCCTTTCCCCACAGGATGTATATAGATACTTATCATTCACCTCAATTCTATTTGCAGGCTGCCTCCATTGCTCTACAAAAAACTCTATAAGAAGTATTTTGTTTTTTCAGAGCTGCACAGAAAGTTTCTCCATTGAAGACTGGTATGTCCAGGTGCAATGTTCTTCCACGGGGTGGCAGCAGCAGAACCTCTGTTACACTTTTCTGCATTTTTTATTGATGTTACCCAGTACACATCAAACACGATATCAATTCGTTTACTGTGAGCACCTTCTTTAAAAATCCGAGCAAGCACAGAATCGGCAAGCTGTGCGAAGGTTTTTCCATCACATTTCAGTTCCTGAACCAGGCTCATTCCATCAATTATACATACTGATGGCTCTGGCATTGATTCAGCTGATGCAGCTTTCTTTTCCAATCCCCGGGCAAGTGCGGCTTTGTTTGACTTTCTCGAAGTTCCATCAGTATTTGACAGAACCCATGGCAAAGGCCCCAGTGGATGTGCAAGAATATCTTGGATGCACGGTTGTCTGCTTTCAACGACAATTATCATATGGCCAAACTAGTTTTTGTCTGCCTTCAGAATCACTTCCTTATTGACTGTCTTACTGCTGTGTTGCTTTTTCTTTATATGTGAGAAACTTTTCAGGTTTCGCTTCTTCATTGTATCATGGAATTTAGTTGAGGGCGGATGAGTCTCCAAACAATCCTCCTTAAATGTCTTGTAGGCTTCTTCTCCAACGCTATGAGCTCTGAGAAGGTCTCTTTCTATATCAGGTGATACCAGGACACCCATAGACAAGCAGACCAAATCCTTTTTACCTTGACTTATTTGATTTATCCAACTTTTCTCCTTTAGATCTATACAGGCTTTAACGTCAGCAAGCACAGAATTGGCAAGCTATGCGAAGGTTTTTCCATCACCTTTCATTTTCTGAACCAGGCTCATTCCATCAATTATACATTCTGATGGCTCTTGCATAGTTTCAGCTGGTATTTTTTTCCAATTCCCGGGCAAGTGCGGCTTTGTTTTTCGCGAAGTTCCATCAGTCCATGACAAAGGCCCCAGTGGATGTGCAAGAACATCTTGGATGCACAGTTGTCTACTTTCAGCGACAATTATCATATGGACAAACAAATTTTTGTCTGCCTTCTGAATCACTTCCTTATTGGCTTTCTTATTGCTGTGTTGCTTTTCCTTTATATGTGAGAAACTTTTCAGACTCTGCTTCTTCATTGTATCATGGGATTTAGTTGAGGGGGGATGAGTCTCCAAACGATCCTCCATAAATGTCTTGTAGGCTTCTTCTCCAACACTATGAGCTCTGAGAAGGTCACTTTCTATATCGGGTTGTATCAGGACACCCGTAGACAAGCTGACCAAATCAATTTGACCTTGCCTTATTGGATCTATGCAACTTTTTTCCATTAGTTCTACAAAGGCTTTCACGTCAGCTTCATCTTTTTTAATTCTAGGCTTTTGTAAGTCTGAGTGACAGACTTTCCTCAAGAACCGTTACCTACCATGTG
>NC_090741.1:1499467-1504467 GCF_036898095.1 Palaemon carinicauda | reverse complement strand
ATAATGATCCAGTTTCCAGGTGCAGTGAGTGTGACACTCATTTTTAGCCATTAAAAAATATTCTTAGAAATTTTAGAGTTTTTATTCATTATCATTATCTCCTCCTACGCCAATTGATGCAAAGAGCCTCAGTTAGATTTCGCCAGTCATCTCTGTCTTAAGCATTTAATTCAATACTTCTCCGCACAGAGAGATATTTGTTTTGGCAGGATTTTTTTTTTTTTTTTTTTTGTAGACATTTTATTACAGAGAATTTCACTGTATTTAAGATTTTATTTCTTTAACGAACAGGTTTTGTGAGTAAGAATTAAAATTCTATTTGCCACGGCCTTTCATAAACACACTTCATTTTAATGCTATATTTTCTACACTTTTAATTCATATTTCAATATTACCATTTATATTAATTTATTTATTTATTTAATCCAATATATATATATATATATATATATATATATATATATATATATATATATATATATATATATATATATATATATATATTCACGTTTTATTACGTTAATAACTTTAATCAAAGAATTTTCACTTCCAAAATTTAATCAGGCCAGCTTTGAGTGCCTTAACTCATTTGGCTAGTTGAAATTTTCAATTCTAATATTAATAAAGGTTTTTTTGTGGCCACCAAATCCAGTAAAATTTAATCATCCCCAATGTTAGACTGACTATCATTGGCTCAGTTTTTCTTGCACATCTCTTTGTTCACCTCACACATTACCAATTAATCAACGTCACCTGTTTCTCATCCAAACCATTATCATTTGACCTCTCCGATCTTGTTTTCCACATCAGCACGTCCATGGATGCCCAGAACCCCCTCATTTTTTATCTTGATGCCTTCGGCTCCCACCAAGGACGGTATCTATTAACATATCAGACAGCGGGGACCCCGATGTTTTCAAGGTTCTGAGCCTGGTCTCGGAAAGTTTGACAGCTGCCAATTGAGATTTGCCAAAACAAACGAAATTGACCTTTGTCAAAACGCTTGAAGTCTATGATCATTAACCCCCTACATTGTCCTGAATAAAAAAGAATACCTACACCCTAGCCTAGAGGGTTTGTAGGCCTCATAATATTTTCACATAACCATATCACTAATCCAATCCTAAATTAACCGATTTCTCAACCTACATTGACGGAGTTCAAGCATTTCAGACCCTCGATCTCCTAAATGGGCATTATCAGGTGCCCATAAACTTAGAAGACATTCTCATTTTTACCATCATCACCTCTTTTGACCAATACTTCATATCACTCCTGGTTTGCTTTTCGTAACACAAGGGTTTCATCTTAAGTAACCCCTTTAGTGTATGTTATATACATGACATACTAGTATTTTCAGCAGCTTCCAACAGAACTGCCTTGTAGTTAGGTATAACTAATGTACCTTCGGTGACAGGGAATTAGTATTCTTTTATCATTGCATTACCCATGACAGCATTCCATCCTTCGTGAGAAGATATCAACAGTACAAAAGTTCCACACGCCCTGAACCCTCAAAGCACTTCTGTAGGTCTTAGGCATTGTTGTAGAGAGGAATTTCCACCACTATGGGTCCCCTCTTCGACTCCCTGAAGGGCAAAACAAAAAACATGAATTAGGATCCTGTCGGATGATGGCCGCCTTCAATACAAAGAAAGACCTTTCAACTGCTACTGCTCTCAACTTTTTCATAAAACTACACCCATCCTATTCTCCACCGATGCCTGTGATGTTGCTGTAGGGGTAGTATACACGAACAAAGAATCAAATGATTGACCTACCTTTTTCCCTTCTTCAATAGAAAACTTTTTAGGACAAAATCCATCTACTCAAACTTAGACTGAATTACTGGAGGTGCCTAAGGGTGTCTGTCACCTCTTTCACTTCCTAGACGGCACTTTGTCATATGTAAAGACCACATGGCCCTTGTGCTCTCCTTCACATAACTGTGTAATTCCTGGTCCACCTATCAGCACTGACCTCTCTCTACCATTGCTGAATAAAACTTCACTCTTTAACACATCCTTGGTTAACTGGATCTCATTGTTAATACCCTTTCCAGACACTTGCTGACGGCCGTCCAGCTGGGAATGGATTACAATGGCTTAGCAGAATCCCAACAAACAGACCTCAAATTAAAAACATGCAGGACATCCTGCAGAGTCACCATTGGGAAGACATCGCCTGGCACGACTGTTATGCCACCCTCTTCTGTGATGCCAGCACTGGTTGACCAAGCCAATGGATACCTGCTTCCATGTGCTGATAGGCGTTTCAATTGATCGATGGCATTGATGAGAAATGTAGCTTCGTATGTCAGATAATGAGATCTCCCCATTTTTTAACTAACAATGAGCACAGGTACCGTTCCTTTGATAATGATACGAAGAAACCTATACTGAACTTTGCTCGCTTCTTCTACACTTCTGACGTCAGCCGCCGAAATAAAGTTCTCATTAAGGAAAGCTCGTCTGTGTGGACGTAGCCTAAAGGGAAGACAGGAAAGCCTACCTTTGAAAACCAGATTGCTCTACTAATTGGCTAAAGAAACAAGATTTTTTTACTTCAGAAGTTTCATGCAACAATAAATGTTAATCAATAATAGATCCATTATCATCCATATATCTAAATTAAATCATATTGATCATTAGACTACCTATATTCTTTTTCCTACTTATATAGGTTGTTACTTTATCATTTTTAGAAAGCAAGTTAAGGTTTGGCTGTGTATTTCATGTTTATATGATATTACTAATATAACTTAAAGAATATACAGAAGACACTCATCCGAAATAGGAATTGTGCCCAAGACTAAACTAGGAAGGGAGAAGATTAGTGGTCGGTGGTCATTAGGCTTGTTTAGTCATTTTCTCATACCAAATTGTATAGAGAAGGATAGATTAAAATTCCTTTACAATTAATATTCTCTCCAAAGAAAACAGTACCAATAAGAATTTTTCTTTTGATTTCTTTAAAATGTTATATTTAGTAAACAGTTGAAGTTATCTTATTTTTCTATGTCAATACGTGGAAGAAAGCACATAGTAATATCTTATAAGAAAATAATACGTAACTCATTTGGACCCCAACGCTGCCTATTCAGAAAATGAATTATTGAATAAAGAAAAATTTTACTCGTTTGTGTGATTGATTGTACGAAGTCACTGCTGCAATGCAAATTTGCGTAAACAGAACAAAACTAGAAAGATTGTCATGTCATTGTCATACACAAATCTCCTCCATTTTATATACATCGACTGATAAACAATTGGCCATGCATAAAAAATTCCAATTTTTAATTATGTCTCTTTCATTCGCTTTGTACATTCTAATTTATGACAGTTATTCATTCTATTTGGTACAATGAATATTCTATATCAGTTTTATAACTATTTTTTCTTAAGGCTTTGGGGTGAAAAGTTGGTTCGTAGCCTCAGATTTGATGGGGATAATAGGTAACTGTAGTTGGATCTAGTTAGAAATAAGGTTTATTTAAAGAAAGCAATTTAAAATTTAATATAATACAATTCAATTTACACCAATATATTTCAAATAATCCGTTGAACCAAATCATAAAAAAATAACCACAAATTCTGAATACTAAGAGAATTACTACCTTAATCTAATTTAAAGTAACTAGGGATGCAATATTCAGAGAAACAAATCTTATACAGGGTTATATATGAACAGTAATGAATATAGACTTCTGATCCAGCGCTGTGCAAGAACGGATTATGTGCCAGAACAAAGTATGTAAGAAGGTCGCGTCACAAAAACTCTACCAAAGCAGAGTGAGTAATCTTAGGTTCACGCTAGACTAGCAGAACTGGTTGTAGGCCAAAACAAGGTAGTCTTGTCTCTCATCAATTAATAGACCATTTTAAGTTGAAGATATGACCTGGAGTCTGCATATTTTAAAAGCATACCGGGTAATTCTATACAATAGCTCCACCAGCAAGTTATCAAATTCAAGTACTTTCACTAAAAAGAGGGAAGTCCGAGGTCTTGTTTGATATATAAATCTATGCAGCGTCAGGTCTAGAAGTGGTTTAATAATCGAAATTAAATTTGACGATCCTAAAACAAACTAAGACCCATGACTTCATAACTTTCTCAAATTCCTCTTTAGACTGAGCTCTCATTTGTTCGTTTGTACGCTAAAAACAGAGGAGTTTATTACATCATCGACTGCTTGATATATAACAAGAAACTCCAAAAAATTCATATTTTTTAACCAACGATGAATATCCACATTTTACTTGGGACTAGCATTTTAAAACTAGAATCA
The DNA here is from genome assembly GCF_036898095.1 of Palaemon carinicauda. Classification (NCBI taxonomy): domain Eukaryota; kingdom Metazoa; phylum Arthropoda; class Malacostraca; order Decapoda; family Palaemonidae; genus Palaemon; species Palaemon carinicauda. The sequence continues at coordinate 1,500,179 of NC_090741.1, read as the reverse complement.
CGCAACGTTAATACCCAATCAGGTCACCTTTTTACTAGTAAACTAAAACATTTTGACACTTTTCATACTGTTAATTTTCATTCTTTTAAGAGCGATAGAGGCGTGTGAGCCTTCAACTTCTGGTTCAGTTTCTAATTTACCATGTACTTTGACAAAAAATATCTGTGGCTTTTCTGCCAAGTTCTTGTCTGAATTGTTATTTAAATTATAATGATTTTGATTTGAATTATTATGGTAACATAGAGAGAATAATAAACCCCTCCCGAGATAAGTGTTATTTAAAGGGAAAGTGATACTATTTGCCTCGCCTGTGGTTCTAGGTACTTTCTTGATATCAACAAAAAGTTTTTCGGCGTGAGAAAATGCATGTTGTATTGAAAAACAAGAGGGGAAAAGGGCTGTAGATTTTACATCTCATATTTTTTTGGGGAGCTTTGTTTAAAAAGATTTTTAGATACAGAATTTAATTTTTTAGTTGTATATAATTATATTGGTTTTAGATTTAATTATAAATTTGTTGAGAATGAATTAAGAATTTCTCACAAAACTACAAATGATTGGTTCTCATTCATTCGTGAGGTTATTGTGCATTAGACAAAGAGTCGGAGAGGTACAGCTCACCCTTACCCTCCAACCTAAGTAAATACACAAACGGTTTTAGTCTGTCTTATATTTAATATAGCTGTATAAGGAGAGCCCCTGCGACTCACCT
>NC_090741.1:1482253-1487253 GCF_036898095.1 Palaemon carinicauda | reverse complement strand
GGCACCACAGAACCTAACAAACCCACCTAACCTAACCTAGGGGCCCTGTACCCCTACCGGGGGGGGGGGCTTCGCCCCCCCTGCGACCCCCCCTTTAACCAGGGGTAAATTTGAATATATATATTTTGTTAAATCACTTCTTACCTTAAACGGAAGATGACGATGAAGATGTGGAAGGTTGTGGTTGACCCTCTTCTGAATCATCAAGTACTGGAATACGTTCAGATTTGGTACAATACCACACATGTGTATCCTCACGAAAATGTAAAGGCGAATCACATTTACCACACTGGACACTTAAAGGTAATACGGAATGCTCCCTTAGAAAACGATTCACTACTTCAGGAGTTCCATTATAATTCCCATGAAATCGGCCGATCACATCAAAATAGGAATAACGACATATTTCAGACAACCGTACCGGAGGATCCATGACAGTTAAGTGACGTGTGATGAAAATATAGAAACCGGAACTTTTGAAAACCGAAAACAAATGACAATCACGGGTTTCTCCCATAATGAAATAGGGAAAAAAACAAAATACTATCGTTTACAATGTTATATTGCACGAAAAACAGATTCTTGAAACAAGACTGAGAGACCAATGAATCGTCCAATAATAACCCTTGAAAAGAACCCAGTAGTATTTAGATTGGAGGAGCGACATTAGTGGGAGGAGCAAATGCGCATTCAAGTAAATATTGTCACATTACGCAATGGGGCGGAGCCAAGTAAGATGAAAACAGACATACAAACGAACAAGAGCTAGGTCCCGTGGCAGCGTAAAGGTATACAAAACACTTAGAAATAAAATGCAGACCTACATTAACTGAAATAATTATCTCTGTAAGTAGACATCAGCGTCAATGTATTGAGAGAAAGTTTTTTGTTATCACGTGCTTTACTAGGAAAATATATTAATATAATACATTTCCCAATTTGGTTGAATCTAAAACTTTACCAATATATTATTAATGTCAATAACAATAAAGTGGGCTTACTCTTCTTCGCCACTAAAGGGCCTCCTGATGACTCCAAGGGCGCAGTGTTCAGGCAGAGGAAGGAGATTAAAGGGCGTATATTACGCTCGTACTATGGGCCATTCACAAGAGCAAATGCTATGCAATACTCCAACAAAAGAGCTGTAGAAATCCTCGGTGAGACAGAAAGTCCAAGCCTCCAATAACGGGTCCCAAGCAATCCAAATTCGGACAAAGGGCACAAGTACACAAGGTCACTCTTTTGTAACGCAACACGATGCGGGAGTGCTAAAGAAAGTCTCTTCCACCAAAAAGTACACTGCCAAAAATATAGCAGACTGGTCCTTCTATAGTGGAGCTGAGTATAGAACTCTCGAACAAATATCACAAGGACCCCTTGAAAACTCCGGGAAAGGGTACAAATATGACGTGGCAGGGACGATGAAACCAAACCACCATCACAAACATGAAAAAAACAAACAAACTTCATGGGCGGAGTACCAAAATAAACTAATAACAACCATTAAGGTGAGGCAAAAGACCCATATCCAGCGTTCAGGAAGAAACTCAAAAGAAACTGGATTAAACTAGAAAAACTTACTTCAAAAAGGTCATCAAAACTGAATAAATTACATTAATTTATAATATCTCCCCACCAAAAGGAAAAAAAAAAATTTTTTTTAAGTCAAATTCAAAAGAAATTGCAAACCTTAAAATCTCAAATTAGTTGCTTTAAATACTAGAATTAAATCAAATAACTAATACAGAGCAAACAAGAGAAATTAAACCTAAACCTGGAAAGGAAAAGTCGTTAATACCTAACCTATAGACCAAAATACAGCCTACTCCCTACTGCTAAAAAGACCTAGATAAAACATCTGGTATAGCATTATCCTTCCATGCTATATGCCTAATTTGAAGGTCATATTCCTGCAAAAAGAGACTACCTAAGCAACCTCATATTTTTCTCCTTAAACCCTTGGATAAATACTAGAGGATTATGGTCTGTGTACACCAAAATAGGATGAAGTGATGAACTCAAATAAATTGAAAAATGAGTTATAGCTTGTATTAAACATAAAGATTCTTTTCAATAGTTTAATATCTCGTCTCTGCTGTTTATAACTTCCTCGAAAAGTAAGCGAAGGGGTGTACCATCCCTGCATCATCCTTTTTGAGAAGAACCACTCCAAGTCCCACGTCACTCGCATTTGTCGCTAATCTAAAGGGGAGATCAAAATTTGGAGATTGTAGCAAAAGATAATTAGTCAAGACTGCCTTTAACTTTTCAAAGGATTCTTGTCACTACTTGGACCATACAAACCTTACTCACTTCTTTAATATATTTGTTAAAGAAGTTGCAATATCATAGAAGTTCTTTATAAACCTCCTGTAGTATCTGACCATTCCGAGGAACCTCCTAACCCCTCTCCTATTTTGAGGAGCAGGAGAGCTAGCTAGAGCCTCTACATTAGCTTTCTTAGGAGCAAGTTTGCCCAGGTCTACCTAATGTCCCAGGTATAAAACTGTGGCCTAAGCAAAATCACTCTTCTTCAAGTTAATTACCAAACCGGCTTTCCTCAAAGCCTTAAACAAAGCTTCAAGTCTTACGAAATGAGACTCCCAATCAGCAATATATATTACGAAATCATCAATGTATACAACGCACCCTTACAAATCCTGAGTGATCCGATTCATCAGTCTTTGGAAGGTGGCAGCCGCATTCTTCATTCCAAAGGGCATGACTTGGCATTCATGCAAACCATGACCTGTAACAAAAGCAGAGATTTCCTTCGCACGAGGGAAAAGACCAACCTGCCAATACCCTTTCAGCAAATCTAGCTTTGTAATAAACTTGGCAGACCCGATTTGGTCTATACAATCTTCCACCCTTGGCAAAGGAAATGAATCTGTCTTGGTCATCTCATTAACTTTCCTGTAATCAAAGCAAAGTCTGTGTTGGCCTCCTTTCTTCTTAACCAACACGACCGGGGAGACTCCATGGACTACAACTTGATTTAATTAAATCATAGTCCAACATATAGCGAACCTCTTCATGAACAATTTTCTTCTTGACAGTATTAAGCCTATATGGACACTGTTTAATGGGCTTAGCGTCCCTAATGTCCACGTCGTGATACAAAACATTTGTTCTACCTAGCATGTCCTGAAACAAATCTTTTTACCTGTGGATTATATTAATTAAAGGTTCTGATCTGTCGGAATTCAAATGTTGAAATTTAACATCAATGTTATTTAAAATATCAGAATTACTTGACAAAGCATCAGGATTAACAGACATTCTCTTGTTAGTCATAACATTCTCCTCTACTTCTACAGACATTACTGCAATTGCATCTACTACTGGTTCTACCTAATCTACATGTCTACTAATATAAGGTTTTAACATATTTACATGACAAATACGAGAATTTCGTCTCCTACCAGGAGTTTCAATCAATTAATTTACATCATTAACCTTTTTCAGCACTCTCCATGGACCTGAAAACTAAGCTTTCAGTGGGGTACCTGATATAGGTAATAAAACTAACACACGATCTCCAGGCTTAAAGATATGAACCTTGGTACCTATGTCATAATTTGACTTCATCACAGACTGAATTTTATGTAAATTCTCTTGAGCAAAATCCCAAACTCTCCTCAGTTTCCCCTGTAAATTAGAAACGTAATCTAAAACATTAACTTCAGATGTATCTCCTTCCCAATTTTCTCTTACCACGTCAAGAGGACCGTGTATACTCTGGGCAAATACAAGCTCGAAAGGAGAGAAACCCAAAGACTCATTAGGTACAGACTATATAGCAAATAGGGTATAAGGAATCTCCTTATCCCACTTATTACCCATTTCGTAACAAAACTTCTTTAATACAGACTTTCAAAGTCTAGTGGAACCTTTTCACCTGACCCTGACTCTCTGGATGGTAAGGAGAAGTAGTAACATGATTAACACCAAGTTCAACCATTCTCTTTCTAAAAAATTACTTGTAAAATTAGTGCCACAATCTGATTGTAAAACCTTTGGAATGCCGAATTTACTGAAAAATCCAATTAATACTTCCACCACCTTCTCACCCCGAATACTCCTCAGAGGGATAGCCTCAGGAAAACGCGTCACCCTATCAACAATGGTTAGAAGATATTCATTGCCTCCGTGCATCCATGAATAGGGCCCACTACATATATAACTACCTTCTTGAAAGGTTCACCTACTGAGGGAATGGGAATAAGAGTGGCTTAGGGATCTTTTGATTCGGCTTCCCTACAATCTGACACAACTTACAAGATAACACATGTTTCTTAACTTCACGACGCATCTGGAGCCAAAAGAAATGTCGTGCACATTTCTGAAAAGTCTTCCTGACCCCGAAATGACCGGCGAGGTTATGTTCATGACTAAAATATAACAACTTAATTCCTATACTGTACCTTTCCGGGACAATTAGCTGCTGAATTACCTCTACCTGGTCAGCAGGTGCATTAACCGACCTACTCACACGGTAAAGCAAACCTTCTTTTCTCATAAATACAGGTCTAGAAAGATCACTACCATCACTAAATTCCAAATGAATAAATTCATTTCCTTGGGCTTCCTTAAAAACTTTTGTATTCCAATTATTACCCTGAAAAGATTCATTATTATGGCCCTGAAAAGATAAATTATGATCATAATTGTCAATGTCTATCTCATTATCATTATTAACATCAGTCACAATGTCAGTCACTTGTCTATTAATTAACTCAGCATCGAGTTCTACCTCCGCGAGGTCAACCTCTTTAGATTGAGAACGCGTAACCACTGACACAGGATTCAACGAATCATCTATGCGTATCTGGTCACCTGCCAGATCTATCAACGTCAAAATAGGCAATACGTCACATTCAGCTTCAGCGGCTAAATCATTGGCAAATATAATGTATATATCAGTAATAGGCAAAGTATCTACTATGGCCAAATTAACCATACCCTGAAAATTTTTAGTTTTCAAATAAAACTCTTCT
>NC_090741.1:1474753-1477253 GCF_036898095.1 Palaemon carinicauda | reverse complement strand
TGTAGATACAATGAGCGTGTGGTATGGTTTTAACATTTGTTGATAGTACCTGTTATTAGTTATTATTTACTCAACAATTGCACCCCATTGATTAATATTATATTGTAAATTTACAATATTCAGTGCTATTTCAATTTCAATATCTTATCGTAAGCTAAAAGTTAGATCCACCACTCTGACTACTTTCAGTACCAATGACCTTCAATGGAGTCTAACATTACCATAACTGTAGTGACTATGTTTATTGAATAAAAATGATTCCATCATTAAAACTACAAAATCATACCGTTCTATATCTTCTTTATTTGTCATGCGGTTATACGTGGACGCTTGGTAGCAGCACTATTATCGAGATTACAATAAGCCCATTGGCGTTTACCGTCTGTGTTTTGTTGGTTTATGATTATAATCAACATTATTCAAATAGGAATATAAAGAAAGATATTATCATTTATCTATTAATAAGTTGCTTACTGGTGATTTTCTAGTCTGAAGAAAAATTATATGGATCTCACTCTATTGGCATATATATCCAACATTCTTCTTTGGCTAATACGTTATTCATCTCTAAAACACAGTACGCAAGATTACAAAGCAAGAACTGGAATGCCCGATATCTTCAGGTCGTAGATAAGGAAATGAATATTAAAGGAACAAGAATATACCGTTAATTCGTGAATTTCTGATACAAAAGTGAAATCTAGTTTATGATGCATATGTTACTGGAGTAAATAGAGCTTTAATTATAAATAATAGGATGATGCAATCAATCAATGGAAACTTATCGGTGTTCTCATAAATTAAATGACGACATACGCATTAACACCTTTCCTTCTCCCACTTTGGATATTTCGCATTTTCAGAAAATGAGCTTTAATTTGGCTCATATTCATATTTGTTTCTAGGAAACTTTATTGCAGTAGAAAATAGTCCTTACTGAAAATAATTTCTGTGAATGATTATTACTTTTCCCAATGCATATCTCTTTAGTAGTCAATGATGGTCATTCGTGACTGAAATCTATCATATATAGCTCAGAAAAGGAAAAAGTGTTTCGATGTACACGGTGAAATATAAAAACATGACAACATCAAACGTTTTCTAATAGAAAAATATTTTCTTAAATCTTAGCCCACAGAAATTGTTAACCTTAAATGTATTGACGCGGGTATGTATTTTCATTGTTTGCTATTTTTATAATTTAACTCTTATTTTTTAGTTTGTTGTTTTCATCCTTTAATTATTGCTTTATCAAGATATACTTAATCAATGTTCTTCAATATTAGGAATTTCTGATACTCTCTCTCTCTCTCTCTCTCTCTCTCTCTCTCTCTCTCTCTCTCTCTCTCTCTCTCTCTCTCTCTCTCTCTCAGCAAGTATTTCTTTGATAGTGCACAAAACAAAAGCATATAGAACCTCATTCCTTTACTTTATCAAGTGTCCAGAAAGTAATCCTCTATTTATATTATTTATGGAAAGAATAAAAGAATAGGACCCTATTCACGTGATGTTACCAGAAACAATGTACACCCAGTAGAAGTCAAATGCATTCTGAGAAATAACATAATTCCCTCTCTCCTAAATGGATTGCGCAGGTGAGCCACTCACATACTGATTATTTCAATAATGAGTACACAAACACCGTATTTCCCTTATAATATCAAGCGTCAAGAACTCTAACATCTCCCTAGTAAGGGATCGCCCTATTTCCCATTCTTTGTCAAATATGGATTTTAAAACAAAAGTCAGGTTTTTCCTTACTCCATTAAATACACAAACTCCTTGACTCCTCATAAAATCAAAAGACTTTAGTTCGTTCTTCCCGTTTTTACACAAATTATTATTATTATTAGTATTATTATTATTATTATTATTATTATTATTAGTAGTAGTAGTAGTAGTAGTAGTAGTAGTAGTAGTAGTAGTAGTATAAACTATGCTATAACACTAGTTGAAAAAGCAGATGCTATAAGACCAAGGGCACAACAGGAAAAATATTACAAAAAGGAATGAAACAAGGAAAAAAATAAACTACATAAAATGTTATAAACAATCAAAATGAAAATATTCTGAGAATAGTAACCACTTTATATCAGATATGTTATATGCAAACCATAAAGAAAAACTTGAGAAAAAACAGCGTAAACAATACGATAGAACAGGGGGTCACAGTCTAACCTCAAGTAAGAGAACTCCAATCAAAGACAATGGCATACGATGGTACATATGCTCTGGCATTAAACAAGTCTAGAAAAAAAATTAAGGTTTGGTTTTGAATTGTCCTTCTAGAAGAGCTGCTTACGATGGGTAAAGGGCCTTTTCTACCTATCCAAAAGAAAATGGGCCTCTGAACAATAACATTGCATTAGTTAACCCCTCGGGGGAAGAAGACTTGTTTGATAATCTCAGTGTTGCCAAAACTATTCTGTGTATTTGTAGGCAAAGAAAAAATGAGCCGAAACCAGAGAGAGATATCCATTGTAAGCCATATTATGCATTG
>NC_090741.1:1459753-1469753 GCF_036898095.1 Palaemon carinicauda | reverse complement strand
AATTTTAGCACTTTGAGATTCCGTTTAAAACGATCTGAACATGTGGGAGATAAAGGAAAAATATGGATTTGAATACTAAATTCTATACATAGTGTGATTCAAATTACAGACTTCTTTCTAAAAGCTAAGTTAAAATTCAAGATTTTAAAACAAATATTATAGATATTTGGATAAATATCTACACAGCCGCTAAGATTCCAAAGGCGTTCTTCATTTTACACCATGCCTCAATCGATAGATCCTTGAAGATTTATACCTTATGAGGCAGGCACCGTGCAGGGCATGGTTTAATTAAATAATTACCACTTAAGATATATTTCACTGGAAGTTTAATCTCTTTTTCAATTTTCAATCTTTCAGGGGCTATCCATAACTTTGTCTTAGAAAACAAATCACCAACAGTCTTAGATCATTTGGAACCTACATCCTCATATCAAAACTTGTACTCAGCTTCAAGAACTCGTTAAACTGAGTTCTTCAAAAGGCTGAGTTCTGGATGCAAATGTATTTTACGTCCATTGTTCGAAGAGTACGAGTATGTAGGGAATTTCATTGTTTTTCAAATACATGAATTATATATTGCCTTTTATTCCTCTAGGGTACTAGGAACTGGTATGACCTCATCTCCAATGGCTTGCATAATGGCCCTACAAGTCTCATGCTAAATACTGCTGATCGTAATTGTAGCCACACTAAAAGACAGACTCTTGTATTATTCTCCAATTGCAAGATAACAGAAGGAAATTGCATCACTTAGACCTGACTTGATGGGTCTCATTCAGAATGTCAAGGCTTTGCTAAATACGGTTTGAAACATTCCACATATTCATAAAAATAGTTATCCCTGATCTTGGTAAAATTCCTGTATAGTCCTAGATTTTGAGTTGCTGATTCCTGCATATTTTTTCATACCATCCTTTCTTCTTTTCTGCATTGTAAATATGGCTAAGCCTAGCAATATCTTGAATTCCTCTGCTTCTTTTGTTGAAGTTCATGCATAATTCTTAACTGCAAGATTACATTGGGATTTACCCCCCAAAAAATTAGTAATTAAGGGTCATGTGGGTTATCTAATATAAGGTATAAGAAATCTGATTTGTCTATATCATTCCAAAAGTCTGTTGGGAAAAGTAGTTATTTTTCTTTGTGCAACTGGAACGAGGATTATCATTGCAAAATTCAACCTGCTTTTTATATAGGAGGGATCGATTTGCACAGGGGTTCCCAACCTTTTTGCACTCGCGACCCCTTTGCTAAAAATCTGAAACCCATGCTTACTATCATCAGCTTAATTTTCCTTTTATTCTCTGTTAAGTTAAGGAGAGGGAAAGAAACATCTAAGAAAACATTTAAAATTGCTGTAATTATTTATTAGCAAATTAAATCACATTGGTCCAACCTGAATTCACAAAGAGAAGATATATTTCTTAAAATAATATTAACATAGGTTTGAACAGCCATCCAACCCATCTAGTGGGATGCCTGATGTTGCATTTCAGCAGCAAGCTTTGAAATTCGTGGCCGGACGTTTGTTAGAGCCAGTCTCATGTCATCTCCAACATCCAATCTGTTCCTATTCTTTGTTTTCATATTAACAAGAGTGGAAAATCTTGCTTCACACAAGTAGGTAGAAGCAAATGGAACAAGGACACGTAAAGCTATCTCATGATTTTGGAGTATGACTGATACATACCGCACCAGAACTGAGTCACGGATTTCACCTTGAAGAGATCACGAGCTGAAAAATCGTTCCTTAGATCCAGATATTCATCTTGGATTTCATTTGGGATGCTGGATACGTCAAGTTCAGTACAAAATAGGTTCCTTACCAGGGCCTCCTGTTCCTGTGAAAGCTCAGGGAAGTAACGCTTAACTTCCTTTTCTAGAGACTGAAGATGTTCGGTAATCTCATCCTTGAGGAACTGATCCAGTTGGATGTGAGACTCATCCATCACTCCACAAAGTTTTTCAAACATAGCGATGTTTCCAAGATTGGTTTTCCGACACCAGTTTTGGAGTTTGGAAACAAAGGCCCGAAGACTATCTTGAAAAAAGAGAACATGTGTTTCCCTTCCCCACACACGTTTTCTCATTGAAGATCTTCCTCTTGGAAAAAAATTGAAACTTTTTCCATGACATCATCAGCTTTTGTTGTGGTTTCAAGTGCACTGCAGAATAAGAATTCGTCTTTAATGTCACCTGAATTAATGTATCTCACGAAGACAAGCAACTGAGAACATGAACTTACATCTGTTGACTCATCGAGCTGAAAGGAAAACAAAGGGGAACCCTTAATTTCAGTCAAAACCTGTTCCTTCACATCCATAGACATTTTAGAAATGCGCCTCTGTATAGTATTATTTGACAGGGATACTTGCTGCATCTTTTTTGCTCTGGCTTCTCCAAGAAGAAGATTTACTGCTTTCATCATACAGGGTTTAATAAGTGTTTCTCCAATCGTGTGAGGCTTTTTTTGTTTAGCAATTTCGAATGCAATCTCATAAGAGGCTTCCAATACGGTTGCACTCTGCTGCTGAAACGACCCATCTATCGAGTCTTTGGCTTTTAAGACACCGTTTTTGCCGTTTGAAAAAATCCAAATCCTTTTTTGCGTGTTCTGGATGTTTCGTCTCGAGATGACGCTTGAGTTTTGATGGTTTCAATGACTGCACTTAGGATAGTATGGCACAAAACACTGTGGTTTCTCAATGCTGTTGTTGGCGAGCACAGTGGTGAAGCCAATGTTGAGGTAGCTTTCTGAGTATATGCGCCGTTTAGCCATGGATTCAAATCTGTGAATAGAATAAAAATGATATTAGGAATATATTCAATTAGAAAATAAACAAGAAACTTAAATAAAAACATGTTTCCAATCAAAATGTCATATCACAACAGCATGCTTACCAGACACAACTCACCTATACTGCTTACTTATCTCCTTGTTAAAATAAAGTAAAAATGTTGAATAATGCACTCTTTGGAACACTGACTGGTGGTGAGTAATTTACAAGCCGGGTATAAATTTCTTAATGCATACGATAGATACGTAAATAATAAAAAAAAATGCATGACTAAGAACAAATAGATACACGTGAAACATATTGCCAGAAGAGCGAAAAAGAAGTGTAATCAGCAAAAGATTGTTACTCGAAGGTTTTGCAGGAATAAGTTATTTTCTATAAATTTCAGTAGTTATGTCCACCAAAAAATATAGAAAATTCAGACAGCTTTTTAATCTATCTCTTGATAACTTTGCTCTTACTTTTGCTAACAGTTCTACATTAAAAGATTGTTATTCGAAGGTTTTGCAGGAATAACTTCTTTTTATGAATTTTGTCTAACAAAAATACAGAAAATCATACAAGAACTAAAACAACGATAACTCACATAAAGATAGGCATCAAATTTATAGTAAATCGTAGCCACTTACAAATCAAAGAGAAAACTAAAACTGTCAGAATAATCAAGTTTGTCTTCAATATTCAAGTCACAAGTGGAAAAGTGAAATAATCCACTCCGTAAATGACGGAAAAAATCTAATCCATCGTTTAAGAAACAACATAAAAACGTCAAACAAAATACACAAACATAAGAAAAAAAGAAATTTTCACACATGATAAACAAGAGAATAATAATCATCACATACTTTTCAATGGAGGCGATGATACAGAGCAAGATGATCGGTGGTTACCGGTGCTGAAGTGATGTACTGGTGGTGAAGTGTCTTCTTTTCCCTCACACCGCAGCTTATATCTCCTCCATCTCTTGACGTCAGCCCACGGGTGTGTTCACGTGGCGACAGCAATTACAGGTGTGCCCAAGTTTTTATCCCTTCTCCGCCTTCTTCTTCCGGCGCTCCTCTTAATAACTTAATTTTTACTCCAGGTGTTCCACACAAAAATATACATATGAGAATGCAGCAAGGTATCACACGTAGCACACGTTTTGCTTTGCACCGAAACAAAATAAATGTAAGAGCATGAAAAATGTAACTGATGAAATAAAATCAATGTTATCCCAAGCTACTTCTAACAAGGCTACGTGATCCCCCTGCCAAGGCTTCGGGACCCCCCGGCCCACCGGTTGGGAACCCCTGTATTTGCACGTCAGAATCCCGGTGCTATAACATATGTTGTTATGTAATTTAATTAATATGCAAGGACATCACCCTAATTCAAGATGTGTTTATATATTGCAACCAAAAATGTTTGGTGTAGCCTGATCAGCAGCCTACTGTGCTGTATGATTACATGCAAACGTAAGTTCATCTTGATTTGTGCAAGAGAGTCGTAATGATTAATGCAGTAATGCTGCGTGATATAATAATCAAGTGACTTTTTTTTTTTTTTTTTTTTTGGTTCATAAATGACTTAACTGTTCATGATGTCTAAAAAAAAATTGGCGGTAACGACATTCAAAGCAATGCATCTCTGATGCGCTAACGTGAGACTCCGTCTTGATTTCCCTCTTCAGAACGACCCAATAGAACGACCAAAATTTACATAATAGAAAGATTTTCTGCTTATTTCCTTCTCTTTTAATGTAGTAATGGAAGAGGATTTATGAATTTTAGGAGTAATATGGCACTCAAAAGAATATCTGTCTTAGCTTGTGAATGATAATTAAATGACGATATTGTAAAAAAAAAAAAAAAAAAAAAGTGGGAGGGGGAGCTTTTCAAGGAGCCCGCCCGGTATACCAATATATGGAGGTGTACGACGAAAAACACAAAATCCTGAAGAAAATTTAATAGGCCTCGTATGGCAATGGGGGATGCGTATACAAAATATTTTGTAAAAATTCCTTTTACTTTCATATTTACAGGGTAATTAGTAAAAAGTAACCCAATGAATAAATAAAAAAAAAAATGTTACCTACAAGAAAATCCAGTAGTTCTTGTTATGGTAAATTTGGATAATTAATAGCTTTTAATATAAAACATTTTGTGAACAATGGCCTCTGTTTGGATTCCATGAATGACAAGACTATGTATTGTACGGTAATTACACTCTTTGTCCTTCAGTCCTAGAACAAGTCTCATAGAGACTACATGTTTGAGTTTGACCGCTAAAATTCACTCGTTTAATGCCATTAATGACTTCCTCATTTATTGTAATTCCTACATTTTCCAAGGAATACTGTAAATTTTTTAGGTGAGATGGGGGTCACCAAGTTTAACTCCTTTTTCAATTGGAATGTTAAAACTATCTTTATGTAAATATACAATTGCTGCGGGCTTTTATTAGTTTTTAAGTTTTGACAATGTCATAACTTTTCTTGTTGTCTATAAATGTCATGCATAGTGATTTATCAAATTTTCTTGATTTTTCCATTAGCTATGCGTATGGTTATGGTCAGTTGTTGAATATCGACATCCAAATCTTACCTGCTCTCTTGGTTGATTACAATGTAACTGTCTTTCTAATAAGATAAAATAGGTATCTTTGAGTGGTCGAACAGAAGAATCATATATTACTTGGTATTAGAGGGCTTTTATTACTATTTCCGGTTTATCAATATCAAACCTCTCTTATTGTCTATAAAAACCATACATAGCGGATTTTTATGTTCCGTTGATTTTATTAATAACATGGATATGGTCAGTTGTTGAATATCGACTTCTAAAGCTTACCTGCTCTCCTCGTTGATTAAAGTCTAGCTGTCTTTCTATTAGGAATAATATGATCATTGTAAATATATGATATATTACTGAGAGTAAACTTATAGGGCAGTAGTTTTTAGGAATTTTGTGGAGTTTTCTCCAAATTCTAGGATTAGAGCATTCGTTGCAGACATTACTTGTAGAGTTAAGCCAGTATTACTACCATAAAATCTACTATTAATCCTCCTGCACTGTTAGGGGTCTTTTTGACCCGAATACAATTTTACATTAGCCTATCTAATGTGCTATATACTGTGCTAGCCGGTATATCTTTACCGTGCTAGGCAGTATATCTTACTTCCGTGCTAGGCGGTACATCTTGGTTCTTACCATGCTAGGCGGTATATCTTAGCTACCATGCTAGGGGGTATATCTTAATACCGGGCAAGGCGGTATAACTTAGCTACCATGCTAAGAAGTATATCTTTACCATGCCAGGAGGTATATCCTGATAGTGCTAGGCGGTATATCTTAGCATACCGTACAGGCGGTATACCTTAGCAGTCCATGTTTCCCAATGGTTATATAAGCGGATGACTAACCAGGTGAAGTAACGAGAACTTTGGGTGTGGAGGAAATGCCCCCCTAAATCTCAAAGAAGTAACTGGCAGCAGGGTGATGGATTGGGTTCAAGGCGATAGAAAAGCTGTCTCTCTGGGTTATACCCTTTATGCCTGGTGGATGATCTTACTAGAATTAGTATCGAGGTCCTGCACATCACAAGGAACTGGCTACCCTTCGATGAATCTAGACATTGAATCCTTCATGGATTTAGTCTGTCTATAGAGAGTAAAAATGTGAGAATGGCCCAAGGTCCCGAGCGTAGCCGGGGGGGGGGGGGGCGCTAAGAATCTTCCAGTTTCTAAATACTAAAGAAATATTTAAAATCAGTAATAGGAATGTTACAACCATGAATCAGAGTGGGAAGGTATAAAAAGTGGAGAATGAATTTAGGAAGTATAATTTGTATAGCTTGGCCCTATGTGGAAAAAAATCTTAGACTAAGGCAATTTATATATATATATATATATATATATATATATATATATATATATATATATATATATATATATATATATATATATATATATATATATATATATATATATATATATATATATATATATGTGTGTGTATTCAGGAAGAACTGATGGACTTGGAAGAGAAGGGGTTGTAATGATGAAGACACCAAGAGCAGAAGAAGAATTAACTGAGTGGAGAGCTGTATACATCAGATTGCTGCTTGCAAAGTTTATATCAAAGTAATACAATATGAGCATTATAGTGTGCTATGTAACAACAAATGATGCCCCTGAAGAAATGAAAGATGAATAGTTTGAAGACCTGCATAGTGTAATAGATGAGATCTGAGAGAGAGATATGATATTTTGATATTCGTGATTTCAATGGTAAAGTAAGAAAGATTAATCAGAGGACAGAGAATTTGATGGGTGTTGAGGGACTTGGCGAAGTTGCAAATAAGAACGGAACCCAATTTCTATATTTTTTTTTTTCAGCAAACAGTCAGGTTATGGAAGGTACTCTTATCCAGCATAAGTACATCTACATTTATACATGGACTTCACCATGTGGCGATTACAAAAATCAAATAGATCACATTGCCAATAATGAAGCAAGAAAGAGGACTCTAAGAAATGTGAAATGCTATTGAGGTGCAGATATTGATAGTGATCACCATCTCCTCATTGCCACACTGATATTTAAACTGAAAGCACCCAACAGAAATGTAGATAGAATACCTAGGTGTGATACAGCTGAGCTTCTAGAAGATGAGCAGAAAGAAACCATTGCAATTGAATATAGGAATCGATTTCCAATCTTAGAGAATTTAAGAGAAGAAGAGCAAACCATTAATGAAGAATGGTGTGATATTAAGAACATATATATCAGTCAGTGGTTAGTGAAGTGTTTGGACATGTAGTTACAAGGAGAATGCCATGGGTATCAAATGATACTTGGAATACTATAAAAAGAAGACAAAGAGAGATTCATTGTTGAAATTTTTCGAGGAAATAATGAAAATTACCAGGTAGAGCATGCCAAGTATTCCAGTATCTATAGTGAAGTGAAAAGAAAAGCCAAGAATGACCGGAGAGAATATTTATACAATGAAGTAGATGAGGCTGACTAATTTATGAATTCAGGTAGTGGCTATGGTGTAAGAATTATTCATAGAACTATTAATGAAATCTCTACTGGGGTAGAGAATAAGAAGCTTATACCCATCAAAAAGAGAGATGGATCTACTATGATAAGCGAGTATGAAGAAAGACAACATTAGATGGAACACTTTAGTAGGGTCAAGGTCAAGAATAGGAGATATGAAGGGAATAATTTGATTAATATACCTGAAGCTGAGGGAGATCTTGATGCACCGATGAATGAATTCAGTGTGCTTGAAGTCGGAGCTTTACTTGAAAAACTCAAGCGATGGAAAGCCCGATTACTACGGAATAACTGCTGAGATAATATTGGCTGAAATTAAGTGACTCCCAGAATACTTACAAGAATATTTTGTAGAATATGGCATAAAGAGACGAAACCTGATGAATGGGAGATAGGAGTGTTGGTGAAAATGGTGAAAAAAGGGATATCTGATTGATTGCAATAATTACAGAGGCATTACACTTACGTCATATTCATGAAAATATATATTAGGCTGATTCTACAGAGACTTAAGAGAAAGTTTGATGAATTTTTTTTTTTTTTTATTTTAAGACCTGTTGTACAGCCATATGTAAATTATAGAAATCAACTGTTGAAGGTATTTGTAGACTATGAAAAAGCCTTTGATAGTGTGCAACAGCCAATTTTGTGGAGAGTCCTGCGTTGTTATGGAGTGCCTCATAAATATGTAAATTTTATTATGTCTGTTCATGAGCAGGGTAAGTGGAAAGTTAATGCCAGCGGAGTCTTATCAAAAGAATTTCCAGTGAATAGTGGAGCACTCCAAGGGAATGTGTTGTCACTATGTAGTTTATCCGTTTCATGCATTTTTTTAAGGCATAGCACAGTTGTAGATAGCGGAGAATGATTGGACTGGATTGGTAATAGAAAGTTAGCTGACTTAGAATGTGCTGACGACGCTGTCCTTATTAGCTAAATACTACAGGACTTGCAATGCTTGCTTACAAAAATGCATGAAACATCACAGGAGGCTGGGCTCAAGATGAATAGAAGATGATGAGAGAAGAATGTACAATGGAAGTTGAAGTGTCACTGGAAGGAGAAAGGATTAATGAGGTAGAATTATTCAAATATTTAGGAACAGTGATCTCTAATACAGGGTTTTTAGAATTGTAGTTTAATGAAAGATTGAAGAAAGCAAATCAGACAGTGGGTAGGATGAATAAAATTTGGAAAACTAATCACTTGAAATGACACTCAAAAAGCGGTATATATATATATATATATATATATATATATATATATATATATATATATATATATATATATATATATATATATATATATATATATATATATATATATATATATATATATATATATATATATCAGAATAATGAGATCAGTATATATATATATATATATATATATATATATATATATATATATATATATATATATATATATATATATATATATATATATATATATATATATCAGAATAATGAGATCAGTGTTACTGTATGGACATGAGTCGTGGTATGACAATGAAACAATATCCAACAGATTTTGTAGATCTTGAAACAAAACGCTTAGAAGAAGATTGGGATTTGAATGTCAGGAAAGGATTAGAAAGAAAACTATAAGAGAGATTACTCGAGTGTCAAATGTGGATGAGATCAAGGTGAGGGGAAGATGGATATGGATTGGATATGCTCTTCGCACTCCTCAAGATTAGTTCACAAGACTTTCAGGATGATTCATTAAGGCACTAGAATAGTTGGAAGACCCAGACCTAAATGGCTGAGGACTGTGAAGCATGAAGTAGGAGAGGACAAATGGAGAAGTATAGATTTAAAAGTTCAAAATAGAGACAATTGGTGAAATCTAACTGAGGCCCTTTGCATCAACAGGTGAATGAAGAGATGATGATATTTTTTTTTTTACAGAATGAAGTTTCATTTATATATATGTGTATATATAATATATATATATATATATATATATATATATATATATATATATATATATATATATATATATATATATATATATATATATGTGTGTGTGTGTGTGCATATATATATATATATATATATATATATATATATATATATATATATATATATATATATATATGTGTGTGTGTGTGTGTGTGTGTGTGTAAATATATATATATATATATATATA
>NC_090741.1:1452253-1454753 GCF_036898095.1 Palaemon carinicauda | reverse complement strand
TTATTGTTTTGATTAGTGCTAGCAGTTCCTTTTCAACTGTCGAGTAGTCTCATTGATGCTTGTTTCAACTTTGATGACATAAAACAGAAGGAATGAAGAATTCCTTCCTTTCCTTCTTTCCATAGAACAGCTCCAATCCCATTGTCCGACTCATCAACTTGGATAAGGAGTTTCTTATTGAAATCTGGTGCTTGCAGTATCAGTTTCAATAAGTTAACATATACCTTCCTTTTCTTTGACTTTTCATTTTTCCTGGTGTTTCGATAACTTAGGTCCGGTCACTTATCGTCTCCAAAATCCAGAATGGTCCTTACAATTTGGGAGCGATAATGAATCTCCTTATCAGTAAGAAAACCAACACCTGTTGTCCTACCGCGAATTGTCTGTCCTTACTTTTCATATCCAGCAATTTCTTAATTTTTCCTTGGCTCGTCTACAGGTTTTCGAGAGAAAATTTTCTTATCTCGCCAATCGTTTTCCTAGAATCTTTTACATATTCTCCATCCGTTTTCTCTGGATATTTCCATTTTTCTGTCAACTTTTTTATCCATTCACTTACTTCTCGTCCAAACACTATTTCATTTGGGCTACTTCCCATGCTATCTTGATAAGCATTGCGTACCCCAAGTAACATTAAAAGTAGTCCCATTTCCCATTCATTTCCTGTTTTGTTGCAGTACTTTGTTAACATATTCTTTAGGGTTTGATGAAATCTCTCTAATGCACCTTGGGTCTCAGGGTAATAGGCAGTGAAAAGTTGTTTTCTCACATCCAATAATTGCATCACTTCCTGAATCAATTTTGATGTGAATTTTGTGCCTTGGTTTCTCTGAACGATTTTCAGAATAGCAAACTTATTAACAAAATCTAGTAACTTCTCGGTGATTATTTTGGCACTAATGTCCCTGACAGGTATGTCTTCCGGGTATCTTCTATCTGGACACATTAAAGTTAACTTATACTTGTGGCCTTTCTTTGTTCTCGGTAAAGGACCTACAATGTCGATCATTATCGTGCTGAAGAGTTCTCATACCACAATCAAGTGTAAGTATGCCTTTTTGATGTACTCGTTAGGCGTTTCAGCCATCTGACAAACATGACATGCATGGCAAAAGTGGCTCATAACCTCATGCATGCCAGTCCAGAAAGAGAGTCTCACAATCTTCTCCGTCGTCTTTCTTATTCCCATGTGTCCAATCTCATAAAATACGATGATCACCTCTCTTCTCAGTGATGCAGGAATCAGTATCTGATAGTATATGCCCGATTCGGCATTCCCGAGGATATCGGCGAGTCTATGCTTCCTTATAAGCAATCCATCCTTGAGTTGATGACTGGAGCAAGACTACTGCCCATCCGTATCATCCATCACATGGTACATTAGATTCGTTAACGTCGCATCCTTCCATTCCAGTCCTATCAGCTTTTTCTTACACATTGTTGAGTTTTCTATTTCTTCCAAATACATTGATTCCTTGTCTTCTTGTTCGTTCGTCTGTTATTCTTCTTCATTTGGGCTCTCTCGGGAGCTTTCCTCTACTGTACTATTATAGGAAACCTATTCTTCCATAAATCAATCCTCCAAGTTCATCTTTCCTTCGGTTTATCTGTCTTTTTATTCAGCCACTTCCTTCATCATGCTCTTACTCGCCACCCAACTAGGAAACAATATGGGTAGTTCATCTCGAGCTCAGTCGTAGGATTATACTTCAGAGATTTCTCCATTAAAATGGGTCAAAGCACAAACGGCACACCACCAACCTCATTTCCCAGTAGGACTCCCACTCCTTTGTCAGCCAATGAACTCTTTACCGCAAAATCAATATAACCTGTCTCCTACTCATATGAATTTCAAACGGCAAAGAGGAGTAATTTCCTCACATCCTATTCCCTTCAAAATGACAGAATCTCTTGTTAGAAATTGTTCCACCCTCGAGTGTATGCCTCACGTCACCACACTATGATTACATCACGTGACACTCAATATCTTGACCGGGATCTGCTCTCTCCCACTCACAGGGGCTAACATACCTTCATAAATACATGGTTTAAAGGCATCCACGCATCTTGCGGTTGTCCTTTTTGTCATGTAATCATTAGTTGGTTTATTTTCCTCGTCATCCTTTCCCGTTTGATTTTTTTATCTTCGCATTCTTTGAAGTTGAATTATCTTTAATCACTTGGCCGACTGCTTTTGGTTGTGTTAACCAACATCCCCTACTGATATGGCCTCTTTTGCCACGCTTATAACATACGATATTAACCTTCTCCATGTCTTTCACAACACCTGAAGAAGGACGATTCAACGATTGATGCTGTGGTACTATCGCATTTTGCTTTGAAATAGTACCAGTGCTTCTCGTGCTGTAGCTATTAAAGTGATTCCCACATTTAATACTGAACTGGTTTCCAGGATTCGGCAAATACTTGACACTCGGTCAGAATGACGTGGGAAACTCAATACCCGAAGGTGATTTACTATTGAAAATATTATAATATT
>NC_090741.1:1367253-1439753 GCF_036898095.1 Palaemon carinicauda | reverse complement strand
TGCTCCCCCTAACGCTTTGTGAAACTGTCGTTAACGTAACTGATTCAGTCCAAGCACACTTGATTTGGATTTACTATTCTGCCCCCTGGAGTAGCGTCTGAACATCAAGGTAATATTGGTGCCGACAGACCCGGTATAGAGTAATCTTTGGACTTGAGCGTGTGCAGGCAAAACAAACCGTCTTCGTTGCGGTTTTCTATTTTGTCAAGTGTGAGAATGTTGGCGCTCTATCCTTCAGGCTCGGGTCCGGAAATCAGAAACGGGGAGGCCTTTCCCGGAATTATTTCCCACACTTAAATAAATAACATTGGTCCTTCGAACCGGATCGTACACCATTCATTTGTGGAATAAGGAAATTTTAAACACTATAAATTAATTTGTAGCGTTTTTCTACTTAAACATCACCCGGCTAAGTCATACATCAAAACCTCACACAATAGCCAATTTGTAGAATGATGAAGCCCAGACTTTGATAGGTAATGAGATGTACAGTGTTTTAGGACGTAATTTATGATAACCTTTGACGAATAAAGGCACCTGTGTAACCAAGCGTTTTAGCCAGAAAGTTGTACCTTGAAGGAGAACTCAGGTTTTATTTTATTCATTTGGATAATTGGTATATGTTGCACGTTTTTCGTATGTACTGTGAGCTTTGAAGCTACTATTTTGATCTGTTAATTTTTCCCCTTAACCATTAATTTGTTTTCACGCTTTGGTTTACTGTGCCCCGTTATAGGTAGGCTACCTTTATCCTTGTCCTTTTTACCCCTCTCGGTGACTGTTTGTCTGTAACATCCTCTGTGCCGTGTGTTATTCAAGTTTGACTTTGTTTGTCTGCCGATTTTTTTCTTTTTTTGTGGACCTTCTGTACCATTGTACACGTGGTCTTCCCAAGATGGTGGCCAAAGACAGTCACATTAAACTACCATAGCAGGCTGGGGAGACGCCGGCTACTTTAGACCTTAATGCTTGTCTTGAAGAACAAATGCAGGAGTTCAGATTCATTTATGAAGAGCAAACATAACTCTGAAAGCTGTTTCCTCAATAGATTTTGCCTGTCCAACCCCTGAGGGCTTAGAGCACTCTGAAAACAGAGTAGGTGGAGTTCTTGCGAAACTTAAGGACTTTAAAACTTTGTGGAAACCTCATTGGAACAACCCCACTGTCCTGTCTAGTTATACCGATCTTGTCAGTTTGTTAACTGACGCAGAAACGATGCACCTTCAACTTGTAACACAGGAGAAAATCAACTCTTCAAATCCCCGTCAAGCGCCTAACGCTAACCCTCAGTTTGTATGTGTCTCAGTCACTGCAGATCGTGATCCCCCTCCCTTCGATAGTCGTAGAGATTGATGGTCTGGCAGGTGGAGTTTGTTTCGCCTGACGGTACATGAAAACTCCAAGTACTCTCCCACAGAAAAATAAAAAAATTTGTTGCGTACCCTTGAGGGACCGGCGCATAAACTTCTCGGTAACCAAGTGTGGACAGAGGGTCTGTATGAAATATCGATAGACAGTCTTAAGCGAGAGTATAAGTCCCCCATTCTGACTAAACACCTTGTGATAAATAAATTTTGTAAAACATCATTCCCTAATGATGATAGCACTGATCTCCGTCGTTTCCTCATGGAATGGGACAACATGGAAACTGAATATGTACAACTAACTGGGTCGTCTTTACCAGAGGTAATGTTAGAGCATGTTTTCACTAATAAGCTCAGACCCTTCCACCTAGGTATAGTTTACCAATATTACAATCGCGAGGATGTAACCTTGGCCGAAATGAAAAGGGCCCTGTATGCTCATACTCGCACGAAGGAAATGATGAAGCTTATGACCAGCCCTGACGACGGCCCCAAACCTAATACCTATGATAAACGCGCATGAGCCAACCGTTACGGAAACTCACGCTCTTACGGTAAATCACTCAACCAGCCTCGACCTCCTTCCTCCAACGTGAACAATCATATACCTAAACTTAAAGTTAATAATGGGCCTGTCCAGTCCGTGGATCTACAAAAGACTCCTAGTCGATCAAATGGATGGCCTATCACTGGCCCCAGTAACGGGACTGCTAGAGGTAAATGTATTTTTTTGTGGCAATAGTGATCACGTGCAATCCAAATGTCCCCATTTCCGCGATTCAAGAAGTAGGATATCAAAGTTGCAAAAAATGAATCGTTGCACAAAATGTTTTTCCACTCAATACTTTGCCAGCAATTGCAATGCAACCATTGCTTGCCTGAACTGTCAGCAGGATCATAAATTGCCTGTATGCCCAAATATCCTTGCAGTATCCAACCACTTCATCCAACCCCTTAGTGGGTTTGCTAACAACACCCCTAACTCCCAACCCCTCAGACCTCCCCTTAATAACCCCCTTAACACGCAACCCATTAGACCTCCCATTAATAACCTCCCTGACATGCAACCCCTTATCCCTCCCAGTATCAATACCCCTGCGGTAAACCTGAATCACATTGCTTGTATCCGCAACAACACCGCAAGTGTTGAGCCTAATGACCTCCCCCCAGTTGTATTACTGACTTTCACTGCAGAAATAGTCTCCGAGAAATATAAACACTCCACAAGAGTTTTTCTTGATTGTGGTGCACAACATACTTTTGTGCACCCAAATGTTGTTGAATCATTAAATCTTAAACCTGTTGGACAGATGGTGTTCCAGCTTAACTCATTTAATTGTACCAAACCCCCTAAGAGTTCTGATCTAGTACAATTTAATATGAAAATCGGCAGACGGAGACATAAGATTGTGGGTATTGTTAGTGCCAATGTAGGTAAAGGCATCAATACGCCAGGTTACACCCTTACTGTCCGTACACTAGAAGCTAATGGGATTCGTCTCACGGATCTACGTCCCGATGATAATGCTGCCGGTATTGAGATCATTCTCGGTGCCGATTATTTTCCCAGGCTCCTCAAGCGTACCCATAATATCCAAGGTGTAAACCGGTTTAGCACTCCCGCCGGATACGTGGTATGGGGAGAGTTGCCTGATTGGTCACGTCCTGACGTGGACCCAGGAGATGTCAGCGCAGTCACAATTACCATTAACCGAATTGATGTTGACTCGCCTATGACTATAAACCCGCCTCTTGAAAACCTTTGGAAACTTGACATTGGTATCACTAAAGAACCCTTCAGCCATCTTGAAGAGAAAGCAGTTGATCTCTTCAAGAAAACTACTCAATACAAAACGGGAAAGTATGTTGTTTAGCTACCTTTCAAGAGTGATAAGTGTCAAGCTTCAAATTATGCCAGAGCCTTTGCCCAACCCATGTCAGTCAAAAAATCAAAGAACCCACAATTGGTTACTGATTACCGTAAGTTTCTGGATGAGTATCGTGAAGAAAACTTTATTGAGCCTGTCCCCTTAGGCACCCCTGTTGATGGAAAAGTACATTATTTACCGCATCATCCCGTAGTTAAGAATTCAGCCACCACCCCTATACGTATTGTCTTCAGCGCTTCATCCAGGTTGAACCCAAATTCACTTTCTCTGAACAATTCTCTGTACACAGGACCCAATCTTTCATCGAAGATTCAATCAATGATTTTAATGTTCCGCGAGAAGCCCTTTGGTTTACCTGCAGATATTTCCAAGGCATTCCTTTGCATAGAGATTGTCCCAGAACAGAGAGACTTCTGTCACTTTCTTTTCTTTGAAGATCCAGAAATGACAAGAATCGTCGCATATCGATTTAAAGTCGTTCTCTTTGGCGCCACCTCGAGCCGCTACTTGCTTAACCAAACTATCCAACATCATTTGGACAGTCAGTCCAGTACATTGGCGTCGACACTCAAAACCAGTTTCTATATTGATAACTTTCAACGCTGTTATGTCGACCCCAAAGACATTCTGAGTGGGAGGCCCCTCATTGAGGCACTTATGTTAAAGGCTAACATGCCGTTAGTCAAATGGATGACTAATGCCCCTCATAACGGCAATTTCACAGAAAGAAGCATTCATGATTACCTCGGTCTTGAATGGGATACTGTTAATGATACCTTGAATGTTAAATTACCCCCTGAATTAGAGATAAGTAATTCCCACATCAACACTAAAAGAAAGATCGTGTCCTTGTTCTCTTCCATTTATGAACCTATTGGTCTTATTTCTCCTGTTACAATTCTAGGCAAACTCTTCATTCAAAAACTGTGGAAGACTGACAAGGGCTGGGACACCCCTATTGACCCTGAGCAAGTTCAAGAACTAAGTGATTTCATCAAAAGGTACAAAGTTCTTGAACAAATTAAAGCCCCTCGTAATGTGCATGATGGCAGTCAACCAGCATTCCACGTTTTTGCTGATGCTTCCAAGCTAGCTTTTGGAGCAGCTGCTTACATAGTCACCCAGGAAGGTAATTCTCGCCTCCTTACGGCTAAAGCCAGAGTCACCCTTAAGCGTATGTTGGAAATGTATGAAAGTTTAACCATTCCCAAACTTGAGTTAACTGCGCTCTTACCGGGCTGTCGTTTAGCCAAACACTTGTCAGAACTGCGCCCAGGCATACACGCTTCGGTCACTGTTTGGTCCGACGCTTCAACTGCCCTCCAGTGCGTCCATAATTCTAAAAGTAACTCCCCTTATGTCCTTAACCGTGTGGAGGAGATAATCAACATTACATTAACTTGTAATCTTAACCTGAAGCATGTTCCTACTAATAGCAATCCTGCGGACCTGGCCTCGCGTGGTGTCGCTGTCAGGCATATTCTGAAGAATAAATTTTGGCTACAAGGCCCTCCTTGGCTCAGTAACCCTTCAGAGTACTTCGATCAAAGCAGGTTCTCTATTAAACCGGAGATTTGTGTATGCCCTATTCGGCTCGATCCCCCCGGAGTATGAATGTTTGATCATTACAGCTCCTTTGACGATGCAATCAAGTGCTACACTTCACTCCTTCGTTTAATTCCCAAATGGATACAACCCTTGTCACAACGTTGCCCTAATCTAACCAATAAATTCAACCTTCCACCCTTAACAGTCATGTTGAAATGTTCCCAGGGCCAAAGTTATCCTAACATTCTGAAGCAAGTGCAAGGTGAAGACGTTCGTCTCAATTCGGACGAACGAGCTTTCATCGGCCAACGTAAACCTTACCTGGATAACCAAGGTCTTCTCAAAGCTAGATCCCGTCTCAGTAATGCCCCCGTGGAATTAGATTATGTAGATCCCATTTTGCCTTTTGGACACTTATCGTCAGACATTGGCATGAACGTTTGCTGCACTGTAATACTTCAACACTCCTTGTTCAATTACGTAAACAATTTTGGGTTCCCCGAATGTGGCAGCAAATCAAGGAAATTTTGCGCCGTTGCATCCATTGCCGGAAGGTGCCAGCGGCCCCGTACCCAATGCCTCCATTAGCCCAGTATCATCCCAATCGCCTCATTTCAAGAGTGCCCTTCCGAGTAACTGGCTTAGATTTCACTGGAGCTTTTAAGGTATACAATTCTTATGTAGATTTTGTTTACATCTTGCTTTTCACCTGCGCAGCAACCAGAGCCGTAACTCTAGAAGACAAACTTTGTTAACGGTCATCGAATTTGTGCAAGCAGTGCGCAGATTTGCCGCTAGATTTGGTATGCCACACTATATTGTCTCTGTTAATGCTTCCACTTTCCAAGCTGGTCAAACTCTTCTAACTGAACTTATGCATCACCCTGTAATTGATGGGTTTAAATCTTCCCATAACCTGACCTGGAAATTCATCACTCCCCGTGCCCCTTGGCAGGGAGGTTTTTATGAAAGGCTAATAGGCTTCACCAAACTTAATTTAAGGAAAGACGTGTATCACTTGTATCCTACCTATAATGAATTTGTCACTTTGGTTCAAGAAGCCGAATGCGTCATCAACGATAGACCTTTAGTTTACTTGGATGTCAAAGACGTTACTGATACCCCCTTGACTCCGAGTCATCTGCTTTACGGTCGAACTCTCTCACTTGCTCCTCAGGTCCTTATGACCGACCTCGATGACCACACATATAGGGAAGGGAACAGCCTTCCAGCTAGTTATCAGAAACTCACGACCATGTTGCAAGTGTTTTTAAAACGATGGACCCAGGGTTATGTCAATTCCCTTCGTGAACATCACATAGAAAATAATCGTATCTACCCTGTGCCTCCTAAAATTGGAGATTTATGTTTGTTAATTTTGGATGAAGTGAACCGGGAAGATTATCCCATGGCCCATATTCTTGAAACCTGCCCCAGTCAAGATGGTCATACTAGATCTGTGAAGGTGCGCACCCCTCATGGAATATATGTGCGTCCCATTAACCGTCTTATCCCATTGGAGATAAATGTCACAGGTCCCTATATCACTGAACTGGAGCAAGGTGGTCCTGATGCGCTCTTGACACCCCATTTACCAGATCCTCCCTCAGAGGACGCTCTAAATGACGATTCTTTTGATGATGTCGCCCCTCTTCCGAAACCTGATCCTGTGTCCTCTCGAGGGCAACCTCGTAGGGCGGCGGCAGATAAAGACCGTGCCTTATTCCAGAAAGTGCTGTAAATTTGAAAGGGATGGGAAATGCCCCCTTCCTTCCGTACCCTCCATCTTGTTAGTGAACCCCTCCTTCTCTCTCGCTCTTACTTGGCAGGGTGTGGAAATTCTTTCCACGCTTTATTTTAGTCACACTCGTTATTCCATTTTTTATTTTTTGTTTGTTATTTTCTAGGCTTTATGCATATCGTTTTTCTTTTGTTTCCTTTGTAACCTTCATTATTATACCTTTAAATATTCATTGCTGCTAACATGTCTATCATTCCCCTGTAATGCTTTACCTTTCATCACCTCATTTCTCTGTAGATGATTTTATCTCATTTCGTGAGCTCACAGTACATTGCTCTGCCGATGCAACCGACCGTCGATAATTTAAAAAAAAAACAGAGCTTGGTTGCGTTTTGTTCCAAATGCTCTTGAAGCTTTGGATGTTTAACCACAATTGGTTTGTATTTAAGTAACTCTTTAATTTACGTAACTCGTTGATCTTAGCTTATTGCTGTTTACATCTCGGTACCTATAAGTGTGTTTAGCTAGGATTGTTTGCTGTGTTATTGAACATCACTAAACGCCACTTAATTTTTTTGTATGTATAATAATTTTTATAAGCCAAACAATAGGATTTCTTTATAATCACTTTCCCCTGGGGTTTAAAGAATGATCCTTGTATTTATAAAAAGCACCCTTCAGCGAACCATGTGCTCATGGAAATTTGAAGAAGAACCACTCGATCGGCATGACCCAACTCAGCGGCGGCAGGCAGGAGGATTCGAGCGGCCCAATTAAAAAACAGGAAGCGTGGAAGACGGACGTAGGCATAGCCCCTTCAACGTGGACTCGCTTCAACTTAGGCGTTGCTTCAACTACCTTTTGGTCAACCAGTAAAAAACCAACAGCATGCCTTGCTTTGAGCCATTATTTAGAAGATAGGCTGACGAGGACAAAACACGCCAGTGCAGAACTGAAGATGCACCGTGTTCTTAACAATTGACAAGATGCTTCCACTACAGTCTACAATCAACCCTCAAGAGCGTGAGTAATTAACGGTGCTTAACCTTGTCCAAGGAACTATCCCCCCCTTTCTTTTCTAGCCTTTATTTGACGATATGCAAATTTAGCTACGAGGGCATGTTCGAACTGTCTGGTTTGATCATTCATGGCGTGTCCGTTACTATAAGTTGTATTCCCGTTCCCCTCTATCAACTTTGAAATTTTTTTTGCCGAGAGGAATGTGTTCAAAGTAGTGGGTAGAACTTTTGGTATTATTTCAGTCACCATTTATACTTTCATTGGTTGATTAATCATTTGAATATTAATTTACGATTTAATTGATTTGACAATTTTTTTGGCATTTTTCATTTTTCATATGCAATGCGGTCTTTATTCAAATTTCAATTAGGTAGTTTTGCTGGTTTTTCCTGTGTCAGTTAGGTGAAAATTCCTTTAGTACTTTATGGAAATAAACACCATTTTTTTTATTAAAATTATCAACTGTTTTTAACTTAAACTTTATATTTTGGAATGACTAAATGAGTTATATCATGAGGTGAGGTATGACTTAAGGGGAAGTTTATATTTACGTCAATGTAAAGCTATCGGTGTCAATCCTTTATTGTAATGTTCTACGGTATTACCTCCCGGTGGTCCTTAGGACGTTTTGACTTTCACAGTACTGCTCCCCCTAACGCTTTGTGAAACTGTCGTTAACGTAACTGATTCAGTCCAAGCACACTTGATTTGGATTTACTAGTCTGCCCCCTGGAGTAGCGTCTGAACATCAAGGTGATACCGGTGCCGACAGACCCGGTATAGAGTAATCTTTGGACTTAAACGTGTGCAGGGAAAGCAAACCGTCTTCATTGCGGTTCTCTAGTTTGTCAAGTGTGAGAGTGTTGGCGCTCTATCCTTCAGGCTCGGGTCCGGAAATCAGAAACGGGGAGGCCTTTCCCGGATTTATTTCCCACAATATATATATATGTATATATATATATATATATATATATATATATATATATATATATATATATATATATATATATATATATATATATAATAATCCCCTATGAAGATCACTTCCCCCTTGGTATTGAAAAAACAATTCAGTTGGTTAAACTAAGCGTGTCAAATAACGTTTTCTCTTTCAATGGAAATTTTTACAAATAGAAATTTGGTTGTAGTATGGGCTGCCCGTTATCTCCAATTCTAGCCAACCTCTACATGGAATACTATGAAACGGAAATTTTAACAACAATTAAACCTACGAACATGGTTTGGCAATGCTATGTTGCTGACATTTTCACATATTGGGATGATAGCTGGGGAGATTTTAATATATTTTTCAATAATCTAAATTCCCTAGTCCCTAGCATAAAATTTAAAACGGAATGGGAAAAAGATGGAAAATTAGTTTTTCTGGACATACTAATTATAAGGGAATCGACAGGGTATAATTTCACTGTTTATAGAAAACCAACTTTCTCTATTTCCTACATTCATTTCTTTAGTTATCACGACATTTCAGTAAAAAATGGAGTAGCTTGTAATCTATTCCTTAGAGGTTTGAGAATCTGTTCACAAGCCTACCTAAGTAAAGAATTTGAAATAATTCGTAAACAACTCGCCCAGCTATTCTTCCCGACGTACGTCATAGAAAAGGCCATCAACAAAGCCAACACGATATATAGAAGGTATTAAAAATATAACAAATAATATCAAAACTGAGAACCCCTTTGTTTTTTCATATCCCAAGACCATAGGAAGCGGCCTTATTAATGTTTATCAAAATAAAAGAGATATAGAATCCGGCGTTTATAAAGTACCATGTGGGGATTGTGAGAAAGTCTACGTTGGGCAAACGGGCCGTTTGCTATCTCAAAGATTATCCGAACACAAAAGATCTGTTAGGTATAGCTATGAAAACTCAGGGATTTTCGTTCACCTTAGAGATTTAGGGCACCAAATTAACTGGAGAGAGTCTTCTTTGCTTTTTAAGAGTACCTATCCGTACAGAAGGAAAATCCTGGAATCAGCCATCATAGATCAATCAACCCTATCATTAAGAAGATAATCCACGGAGACCGACTACCAGATATGCATCAGAGGTCAAGACATCCTCCGAGCAGCTCAACAATAAGAAGACGCACCTAGATGTAATTGAATTTGGCTAATCCTTCCAGCAATTATAACAACTGTAGAACAATTGAACACACCCTTCTGCTTTCCTATATAAACCGTCACTCTCCACTGTATTCCTAATTTTTACTTTACATCCTGAGGAGGGTCAATGTTTACTGACCGAAATACAGGGATTTATTTATTTCCTGTGTTTCTTTTATGGGCCTTTTTGAAAAAACATATATATATATATATATATATATATATATATATATATATATATATATATGAGAGAGAGAGAGAGAGAGAGAGAGAGAGAGAGAGAGAGAGAGAGAGAGAGAGAGAGAGAGAGAGAGAATGTGTGTTTAAAGACTCAAAGTCTTGTCATGGAGGGCTGAAGCTAGATGCAGTGACAATCCTATATCAAGCAGGACAATGCCCTAGACATATGATCAGCAACCGAAACCCTTTTCCACCCAAACTAAGACCAAGGAGGGCCAGGCAATAGCTGTTGATGACTCAGCAGATAGACCTATAGCTCAAAAGGATGGTGAGGTAGCAGCAACCAAAGAAACTAACGAGTTTGAGAGGGAATTGAACCCCAGTCTGGTGAACACCAGTCAGGGATGTTACCAGATCGGCCACCACAACCTTATCTCTATAAGTGTGCATATACTTTTGTATACTTTTTCAAGATTTGAATTTATCACCGTGATCAATTTTGTACTTCTATGTAAGAATGTGCTGCTAAGACATCTGCACCCTACGTGTGTCGTACATGTTCGTACACTGTAACAGTATTGTCATTATTTCTCTCCCCTCGTACTGATAACCTGTTTATGCCTGTATGTCCTTCTATCATTGTTTTTTTAGTTTTGTGCTGTTCTTGACTGGAACGTGTTGTGTGTATGTATATATATATATATATATATATATATATATATATATATATATATATATATATATATATATATATATATATATATATATATATATATATATATACACGCAAGAATGTCACGATCAGAAGCAGCAATGGCAGTAATTGGTTATTGATATGAGAGGGTAAATTATCCAAAGGAGGAAAAAAAAAAAAAGACCAGTGAGGTTGACTAGAGTTTCAGGGCCAAGCGATCTTTAAGGTTTTCAAGGCTGGAATATTATATTCTGTTGATTCACAATACTCCAGAGACAGAAAGTAAGTACAGTATATGAGAAAAGCAGCTAGAATTCTTATCCACCCAAGTTACAGCCAAATAATGACTGCTGATTGATCAGCAAATATACCTCCCCTACAATTCCTCAATCCTTAGCCCTAAAGGACAATAAAATCTTATTCTCTTATCGATATACAAATACTTTCATCTTGATAGCTATGACAGAAACATTCTATGAAGGAAGACTCATTTGAAAATAAGAGTCATGATATAATCAGGGGATACACTTGACAGTCAAAAAGACCGAGAATACTTTGCAATTGTATATATGTATAAGATATACCAAAAAAAAAATTGATCCGATTTCCATCTTTTTCGTTTGACATTTATATGAGTAACAATAAAGATATATTAGCTGTGAGAAAAAAAGGGAAATGGATAACAAATATATATAATGTTAACTAATATTACGATTAGATATCATTCTGCATGAAGAAGCAATATTTTTAATTAGTTATCATCTTCTTCTTCTTTTTCTTCTTCTTCTTCTTCTTCTTCTTCTTCTTCTTCTTCTTCTTCTTCTTCTTCTTCTTCTTCTTTCTCTCTAATAATAATAATAATAATAATAATAATAATAATAATAATAATAATAATAATAACAAATAGAAGAGAAATAGGCACGAGAAGGGGTATGAATGAAAATGGTGTATAATTATAAAGTAAAAATAGAATGGCAAGCAAAACAAGACCATTATAAATGCCAATATAATATGGAAATGATGTGCAATCCACAACAGCGATAGTTTGCTAGGTTACAAACCGGAAAAGCATTCCCCAAAAGGAGAACGGAGACGAAATATTCCAACTGAATTGAATATAGCAATTTCTCTAAGAGTGAAAAAGAGCAACTGACAAAACACTATCAAGGGAAATACAAACTGAGAAATTCTGCAGAGTCGTCTACAGCTGTTATATACTCGAAGAGGAATTGCAATGCCCAACTATAAAAAATAAAGAGGAACTTCAGCAAAGGGACAGTAGTATTCAGGAAATTCGACTTTTCCGAAAGGATGGTGACGTCAGGTACAGGGAGAAGGTTTAGAGAGATAAATTGACTGAGGGAGGACGAAAGAATGTTCGAGAAAAATAATATATTTTCCAAGAATATTTCAATTGTCAAATTGAAAAATTTTTCTTTTCAATAATTGGTTTCAACATGACTTTCTCGAAGAAAAAGAAAAAGGTTAACACGTAACATAGAGAAAATAGAACAAAGTTTAAGTAACTAAATCCTTTTGCCATATAATTGTTGTGGGTCCCTGACATCCTCTCAGTATCTTTTTATCTTTTTTTTATACAAACTGGATGTAACCATACTATGATATAGTGCAATGTTTCCAAAACTTGATTTAAATTCCATTAAAAAGAAAAAGTAACTCAACTAAATTCAAAAAATTATTTGATTTATATAAGGTATTAAAATAAATACACACGCACACACACACACACACACACACATATATATATATATATATATATATATATATATATATATATATATATATATATATATATATACAGTGGAACCTCTACATACGAATTTAATCCGTTCCAGAACCAACTTCGGATGTAGAAAATGTTCGAATGTCGAAACAAATTTTCCCATAAGAATACATTGAAATAGGATTAATCCGTGGTTGAGCCCAAAAACCTATGATAACTTCTTAATAAACTACTACACATAATTTTCCCATGAGAATAATGAACACTAAAATAGATAATAGACATGTAAATAAGAAGAACAGACATGTAAATAAGAAACGGGTTTTTAGCGTCACTTTACCTTAGAAACTCCAGCGCAGGTGTTGTTAGTCTTGCTACGCAGAGAGGAGACGGATGGGCGGCGAGGAGGTAGAGAGGTTAACTACGATAAACGTACACTACCGTAACTTATTTTAACTTACACTAAGTGAACTTTAACATAACTTAGCTTATTTTTTTTTATAATTTATATTTTCTTTACATTTTCTTTTTTTTCTTTTTCATGATTAATTTTAATCACTTTCACTCTCTACACTTAATATTGATTGAATTTTTTTCTCTTCACTCTTTGCTGTTTTCTTTGAACCACTTCCTTCCTCTTCATCACGAGTTCGCTTCGTAGTTTTTTAAAGATGCTATCGATAGAAAGTTGCTTGGTACAGCTTTTCAGAATGTTTCGAAAATAAGTTAGGGAAATATCATCAAACTGCGCAACTACACGACAAACCTGCAATTTCTTTGGATGGTATTTGTCGATGAAGTCAACCACGTCTTGATATTTTCCTAAAACCTTTTATTTGCGCGGAACTTATTGCAAGTTCACTCATGCTTTTCAATAATTCCTTGCTTTACTTCTAAAGAAAGCATTCCCTTATTCCTTTTCTCACCACTACCACTACCACTTGCGAAACTAAGCCTTTTAGGGCCCATGATTTTCGTAAAATACCGTAAAAGAATGAATGTAAAAAATCACGATTAAAACACAATTAGATATATATATATATATATATATATATATATATATATATATATATATATATATATATATATATATATATATATATATATATATATGTATATATTATATATATATATATATATATATATATATATATATATATATATATATATATATATATTTATATATATAATTATATATATATATATATATATGCATGTAATTTTTTGGATATTTAATTTGAATATTGGATAAATGGGAAGCCACCGGATATTGTGCCTGAAAAATCGAAAGGGATTTTTAAATATATATGAATAAAATTACGCATTTAACTCCTTAAAAACAGAGCTTTGTGCAATGGATATTCTATTAAAGGTTTAAGTTGTAGAGATAGATGATGAAATATTCTACATCTAGAGATCTGGAGAAAATTCTTACCAGTTTTGAAAGTGTTCCCTAATTTTTTTTGGAGGTTCAAAGTGCCTTGAATAATTAATTGACAATTTTCGCTCTACAAGAGACATGTACATGAAAACTACCTCAGAGACATGGGTTTGTTAGTCGAGTTTTCTGTTTTAGATGAATTCTTAATTTATAATCTTTGCATTCTTGTCAATTCATAATTGCGTATCTCAATCATTATGTAAACAAGAGACATACCCAGTAAATGAATTTATTGAATTAAAGTTGTCTGGTATCCTGACATCTAAGGTCATTTGCGCCGATATCTTTTATTGTATATGAAAAATAAAAGAATATTCAATTCAAACCATAAAATTTAAGATGTCATTATAAAAGTTAAATAATTTCCAGAAGACCTTCTTCTGAAATAAATCTAAATATGCCGATCGCATTGTAGGACAGATCATGTCCAAAAATTTTGGCAAGGATGAACCTGCCATCCTCACCTCGAGACTCAAGTAGATATCTATTTCTTAAGTTTTTATAATGGATGCATTTGGTCAACAAATGCCTAACTGTTTAAGGTACCAAACAGTCGTCGCAATACAGTTGGTGTTAGCCCTTCAGCAGAAAACTCGTGTGTCAACAGAGTGTGACCAATGCAAAGACGGCAAAGAGTAGTCTCCCACTTTCAGGGTATAACTAAATATCTCCAAGAAGATATAACATTCATTATTTCTTTCACCTTTCATGTTTCCATGGAGATGGGAAAGGAAGGTTGTTAAAAAAAGAGGAAGCAAGGAAAAGGTGGGCGGAGTATTTTGAACGTTTACTGAATGTTGAGGATAATAGGGAGGCAGATATAATTGCTGTTGCAGGTGTTGAGGGGCCGGTGATGGGAGATAAGAATGAGAGAGAGATTGCAAGAGAGGAAGTGAGGAGAGCACTAGAGGAAACGAGAGTAGGAAAAACTTCTGCTATGGATGGTGTGAGAGCTGAGATGTTGAAGGAAGGGGGTGTGACTGTACGTGAATGGTTGGTGAGATTGTTCAATATGTGTTTTGTGTTGTCAATGGTACTAGTAGATTGGGTTTGTGCGTGTATTGTACCATTAAACAATGGTAAGGGAGATGTGCATGAGTGTTGTAATTCAAGGAGTATTAGTTTGTTGAGTGTAGTTGGAAAAGTGTATGTACTGACTAATAGGATTAAGGATAAAACAGAGAATGCAATCTTAGAAGCAGAGGGTGGTTTTTGGAAGAGGTAGGGGTTGTATGAATCAGATTTTTACAGTTAGGCAGATATGCGAGAAATATCTAGCAAAAGGTAAGGATGTGTATGTTGCTTTTATGGATCTGGAGAAAGCCTATGAAGGAGTTGCTAGGGAAGTAATGTGGAATGTGATGAGGTTATATGGAGTTGATGGAATGTTGTTGCAAGCAGTGAAAAGTTTCTACAAAGGTAGTAAAGTACGTGTTATGATAAGAAATGAAGTGAGCGATTGGTTTCCCGTGAGAGTGGGACTGACCCAGGGATGTGTGACGTCACCGTGGCTGTTTAACTTGTATGTTGATGGAGTGGTCGAGAGGTGAATGCTCGAGTGTTTGGACGAGGATTGAAACTAGTAGACGAGAATGACCATTAATGGGAGGTAAATCAGTTGTTGTTTGCGGATGATACTGTACTGGTTGCAAACGCAGAAGAGAAGCTTGGTCGATTAGTGACAGAATTTTGAAGGGTGTGTGAGAGAAGGAAGTTGAGAGTTAATGTGGCTAAGAGTAAGGTTATGAGATGTAAGAGAAAGGAAGGTGGTGCGAGGTTGAATGCCATAAAGATTCTGTCAGGTAGCTAATCTTCAGGGGAAAGTTTTAGTGTGGTGAATATTCAGGCCAGACAATTTCAGCAAGCGAACTTTGAAGTGACCTAACTTTGGGGTGGCATATCTTCAGGTGAGAACATTATAGGGAGTGGATTTTAGGGCAAGACAATCTTGGTTGGCCAATTTTCAGGACAGAACATTTGTGGGAAGGGGGCAGGGGGCACTTTCAGGGAAAACAATTTCTTGTACTGGATCTCCATGCGAGCAAGGTTTAGGGTAGCAGATTCTAAAAAGAATCTTTACTAGTAGCAATTTATGGAGGCGGTTCTTCTGGAGAAACGATTTTGGGTTCTGGATCTTCAGGAAAGGCAATTTGGGTTGCTTGATCTTCAGACAAGACAATTTTAGGTAGCAGATGTTCAGGTGAGACTTCTGGGTAGAGGATGTTCACGCAAAAAACATAGTAGACAATTTGGGGTTACAGACTTCAGGTAGAACAATTTATGGTACCTTATCATCATGTGAGAGTTTTGGATGGTGGATCTTCAGGTGAGACAATTTGTTGTGAGTGATACTTCAGGAAAGACAATTTGGGTTCCTGGATCTTCAGGTGAGAAAATTTTAGGTTGCCAATTTTCAGGTGAGGCTATTTTGGGTGGTGGATAAAGAATCTTCAGGAGACACAATGTCTTGTGGTAGATTTAAAAGGTAGACAATTTTGGGTTGCTAGTCTTTCAGGCAAGGAAATTTCATGTAGCGGATCTTCAGGCGAGACAATTTGGGTACTGGATCTTTTGGAAAGAGAATTTGGGGTTGTGGATCTTCAAGCGAGAAAATTTCTAATAGCTGCTCTTCAGACGAGACAAGTTTTGGTGGTGGATCTTAAGACGAGAAAATTTGTGGTAGCAGATCCGCAGGTGAAAAAATTTTAGGTAACAGAACTTGAGGAGAGATGATTTTGGAAGATGAATCTTCAGGGTGGGCAGTTTATGATTGTTGGTGTTCAGACGAGACAATTTGTGGTACCGGAACTTCTGGTAATCAATTTGTGGTGGTCGATCTTCGGAAAAGTAATTTGGGGCGTCGGATCTTTAGAAATAACAATTTGGAGAAGCGGATCTTGAGGTGAGACAATTTTGGGTGGCGGATGCTAAAAAGAGAAAATTTGCAATGACTGATCTTCAGGCAAGACACTTTCAGGTAGCTGATCTTCAAGTAACAGTTTTGATGTGGGGAATATTCAGGTGAGATAATTTCAGCTAGCAGACCTTAAGATGAGGCAAATTTTGGGTTGCAGATATACTGATGAGACAATTTGTAAAGGCATATCTTCGGGCGAGGCAATTTGTGGTGGCCAATTTTCAGGAGACAATTTGGGGTGGTAGATCTTCCGAGGAAATAATTTTAGGTACTGGATCTACAGGTGAGAAAATTTCAGGGTGCCAGATTTTCTAAAGAAACCATTTGGTGGTGCAGGATTTTCCGGGAACACAATTTTCGGTCCTTGTATCTTCAAGGTAGACAATTTGGGAGGCGAATCCTCAACAGAGACAAATTGGGTTACTTGATCTTCACAAATTGGGTTACTTGATCTTCAGACAAGACAGATTTTAGTCGCGGATTATTATGTGCGACAATTTTTGGTAGAGGATCTTCAGGCTAGACAGTTTATACTGGTAGATTTCCAGGAGACACATATTGCTGTGGCGAATCTTCAGATAAGACAATTTAAGGAAGTGGATCTTCAGGCAAAACCATTTTGGCTCGTAGACCATTAGCTGACACATTTTGTGGAGGTAGATTTTCAGTTGAGACAATATGGGACTTTGATGGATTTTCAGGAAAGACATTTTTTATTGGAGGATCTTCAGGCAAGTCAATTAATGGGTGTTGGAGATTCAGGCGATAATATTTTTTGTAGGCGGTTCTTGACGAGAGACAAGTTAGTTCCCATGAATACTCAGGTGAGACAATTTTAGGTAGTTGGTCTTCATCTGAGACATGTTTGGACAGAGGATTTTCAGGCTAGAATATTTCTGGTTGTAGACTCACAGGAGAGCCAATTATGGGTTGCAGAACTAGGTAAGAAAACTTCAAGTACTGTATCTTCAGGCGAGATAATTTTGGGTCTTGCATCTTCAGGTGAGACAATTTGTGGTAGAAAATTTTATGGAGAGATTATTTGGGGTGGCAGATCTTCATGCAAGAAAATTTGAGGTACTGGATCATCAGGTGAGACAATTTAGGTGTGGCAGATTTTTGAGAGAGACAATCTTTTATTCAGAATCTTCAGAAAAGATAATTTTTGGGTGGTGGATCTTCAATTGTGACAATATATGGAGGCGGATCTTCAAGACCCACACAATTTTGGTTCTTGTATCTTGAGTAGAGACAATTGTTGTGACAATTTACGAAGGAAGATTTTCAGGAAAGACAATTTAGGTTCCTGCATTTTCAGATGAGACAATTTTAGGTGAGGTAATTTTGGGTAGAGGATCTTCAGGCTAGACAACATTTGGTGGTAGATTTACAGGAAAGAAAAATTGAGTTTGAAGACTTTCAAGAAAGGTAATTTCAGCATGAGTATCATCTTTCTAGACAGTTTTGTGTTGTAGATCTTCAGGCGAGACAATTTATGGGGGCCGGTCTTTGGGAAAGACACATTGGGTTCCTGGATCTTTAGATGAGACAATTTTAGGTTGCTGATCCTTAGGTGAGATAGATTTTGGTAGATGATCTTCAGGCGAGACCATGTATTGTGGTATATTTACATGGATGACAATTTGGGGTTGCATATTTTCAAGTAAGAAAATGTATGATAGCGGATCTTCAGTCAAGACAATTTTAGGTCATAGCTCTTCAATCAAGACACTTTTTAATAGCTGATCTTCACCTGAGACAATTTGGGTGATGGATCTTCAGGTGAGACAATTTGTGTTGGCAGATCTCCATGCGAGATATTTCAGGTAGTAGAACTTCAGTAGAGCTTCAGGAGATACGCATTTGGAACGTGGATCTTCCGGGCAGGTAGTTCGAAGTGGTGGCTGTTCAGGCTGGACAAATTTTGGTGGAAGTTTCTGGTGATAAAACCTGTGTTGGTCTATCTTCAAGTGAGACAATTTGTGGTAGTGGATCATCTGGTAGACAATTTGCGGTGGTCGATCTTCAGGCGAGACAATTTGTGGTGTCGGATCTTTAGAATAGAAAATTTGGAGTTGGGGATCATGATACAAAATTTCAGGTAGCGGATCTTAAAACTAGACAATTCTGGGTAGCAGTTCTACAGGTGAGACACTTTTTGGTCGTTGATTTTCAGGCGAGACAATTTCTGATTGCCTATATTTTGGAGAGGCAATTTTCGGTTGTTAATCTTCAGGCGAGACAATTTGTGATGGCAGATCCTCAGGCCCGACAATTTCAGGTTGCAGAACTTTACGAGAGATGATTTTGGGAGGTGGCCCTTCAGGGAAAGCAATTAATTGTTGTTTTGGGTGGCAGATCTCCAGGTGAGAAAATTTGTTGTGGCATATATTCAGGCGAGATAATTTCACAGGCAGATCTTCAGGTGAGACAATTTGTGGTGGATGATTTTCAGGAGAGATAATTTGGGTGGCAGATCTTCAGGAGAGAAAATTTCAAATACTGGATATTCAGGTGATATCTTCAGGCTAGATAATTTTGGGAGGATAATCTTCAGCAGATGGAAATAGGTTTCCTTGATTTTCAGGCGAGAAAATTTTTTGGTAGTGAATCTTCATGTGATAGGATTTTGGGGTAGAAAATCTTCATGCAAGAAAATTTTAGTGGTAGATTTCAAGGAAAGATAATATTTGTGCGGTGGATCCACAGACGAGACAATTTTGTGAAGGCGGATCTTAAAGAGAGACAACATGGTTTCCTGGATTTTCAGGTGAGACAATTTTAGTTAGCAGATTTTCAGGTGAGACATTTTTGGGTAGAGGATCTTCAGGCAAGACAATTTTTGGTTATAGATCTAAAGGAGAGCCAACTTCGGGTTGCTAATCTAAAGTAAGACAAATTCAGGTAGCTTAACTTCACTGAGACAATTTTTGGTTTCGATTCTTCAGGTGAGACAATTGTAGTAGCAGATTTTCAGGAGAGACTATTTGAGGTGGCAGAACTTCAGTTGAGAAAATTTAAGTTACGGAATCTTTAGGTGAGACAAATTAGGTGTGGCGGATTTTCGAGAGAGAAAATTTGGAAAGGACATTTTGGGGGGGTAGGTCTTCAATCGTTACACTTTATAGAGGCAGATCTTCTAGAGCAACAATTTGGGTTCCTGGATCTCCTGGAAAGATAATTTGGTTTTCTGGGTCTTCAGACGAGACAATTTTAGTTAGCGGATTTGCAGATGAGGATTTTGGGTAGAGGATCTTCAGGCAAGAAAATTTTAAGTTGGTAGAGTTACAGTCAAGACAATTTCTGGTTGCAGAGCATCAAGTAATATAATTTCAGGAACCGGGTCTTCATGCAAAGAAGGTTTCAGGTGGGAGATTTCTGGCATGACTGTTGATGGAGGTGGATCTTCAGGAAAGACAAATCGAGTTACTAGATCTCCAGGCGAAAACATTTTAAGTAGTCAATATTCAGGTTCGACAATTTTTGATAAAATATCTTCAGGTGAGACCATGATTGGTGGTAGATTTACAGGAGAGACAATTTGTTGTATGGATCTTTAGGTATGCCAATTTCAGGAAGGGAATCTTCATCCGAGACAATTTGTGTTTGCCGATATTCAGAAGAGAAAGTTTGTGGTTGCACATCCTCAGATGAGACAATTCCAGTTTCTAGATTCTCATGTGTGAAAATTCTGTGATTGCATATTTTAAAAGAGACAATTTTGGGTGGGAGATTTTCAGGGAAGGCAGTTTTTGGGTGGTTTATCTTCAGGCAAGATAAAATTGGTTGGTGGATCTTCATCAGAGACCATTTGGGTTCCCTGATCTTCAACTTTGACAGTTTTAGGTAACAGATCTTCAGGTGACTCAACTTTGTGTAGAGGATCTTCATGCTAGAAATGTCTTTGGTTGTAGGTTGTCAGGAGAGACAATTTGCGGTGGCAGACCTTCGTATAGGATAATTCAAGGAAGTGGATCTTCAGGTAAAAAAAAGTTTGGGTCATGGATCTTTAGATGAGATAATTTGTAGTGGCAGATTTTCAGAAGAGAAACTGGGGGTGGGGCAGATTTTTCAGAGAGACAATTTTTGTCGGAGGATCTTCAGACAAGACAATATCTGGGTGGTGGGTCTTCAGGCAGGACAATTTGTGGTAGTACAGCGGCATAGCAGACCAATTGTTCAAATTGGTCTAAAAGCACCAAAATTGGCACACATGTAGATTAATATATTCTAAACATTTTTGGATATGGAGGCATTCAAGATTAGCCCTTAGGAAGATATGGCGGCCATTGTTCAAAATGGCCACCATTTAACATTAGCGTCATTACATAGACTTCATTATGTGTCGTTAGTTTGGTGCTAGATGGGCCAAAATTCCCTTTTTTTACATCAGAATTAACATCAATAAATGTTTAACAGATATTTAGATGAATCTTCTCAAAAATGGCCCCCAAACTGGCCGCCATTTTGTGGAAAAAGTGGACATTTGATGAAGATTTCAATACTCAATGACATAATACCTCTAATAACCAGTACCTGATTTCAGGAACACACTTTAATTGCTCAAGTTGCTTTTTTATTTCAAATTGCTGGCAAAATTGCTAGTCAAAATAATACACAGAGTACGGGAAGTTTACAGTATGGTCAGATTGTAGTTATATAGTCGACCAAAAGCCCAGTCTCTAGGCACAGTACTTGTGTAATCCTGCAGTACATACATGTAATACAATAACGTAGATTTTGCCACACTATGTTAATTATGATTCCGAACTTTTCAAATCTGGTCACCAGAATTATGAATGTCTACAGAT
This sequence comes from Palaemon carinicauda, assembly GCF_036898095.1. Taxonomy (NCBI): domain Eukaryota; kingdom Metazoa; phylum Arthropoda; class Malacostraca; order Decapoda; family Palaemonidae; genus Palaemon; species Palaemon carinicauda. Next base: position 1,418,277 of record NC_090741.1, on the reverse strand, counting down.
CATAATGTTGGTTAGCAAGTTTTCTGTCCCAATCTACTGGCATTCGCCTTCACAGAAACATAGACCAGTGCATTGCAGTGAAGCGTTCTTGCACTTGCAGCGGTTTTTGCAGCCTTTCTTGCATCCGCAAGACACCAGCTCATAGCAGGTCTTGGATGCCTCAGGGAGTGTGGTCCAGAGTGGTGTGTAGAGCCCATCCTCACTCCGATGCCAGCCCCAGTCTGTTGGTGGAGGGAGCACGGGCGTTGGTACCAATGCCTGGCCCCAGACATGACCACCCTGAAGGGCAGATCTCTTCACATGCTGCTCCAGAGCAGCGTAGGTTGGCGGGATGTTCTGAACAGAGTTCGTCTTTACAAAGAGCTGCTTTCTCGCCTTGTTGACGTCCTTGCATTTGCTTGTGCGGTCATACAGGAGTATGACAAACCTCTCGATGACATGCATTGTATCCTCTTGGATGCTTGTGGGTGCATTTGCCAGACTCAGCAGGGCATCAGTGAGTTCTGGCAGCGTGTTCCATGTTGCCCAGGCAGATTTCTTCCCATGTCCGACGAAGGCTGACACAGTATCACACCCTGTGATGGCATGAAACATTGGAAGAGCACATGCCTTCTCTGGACCAAGGGAGGAAGCTATTTCATGGGCTGCAATGTAGCGGTAGTTCTTGCCTGTCCCAAAGGCTACCCAGAGTTCGTCTCCAGCTGGTAGTTTCTGGACTACCATCACTGCTAGGACCACGACGTCACTGTCTACTGTTCGAACCTGTATCTGGTGGTGACCATGTTGTGCAGCATGTGCTACATGTAGCATCATGCGGGTGTCTGCCTCTTCTTGGTTGCATGGTGCGAGTGAGTTGACATCCTCTTGCTGTGGAACACAGATCACCTGCTCCCCATCAGTGACGACCAGTTCCTTGCCTTCTTCTTGAAAGGACTCTGCAAGCATGGTGGAGAGGTAGCTGAAGAGCTCCACTTTGTTGCTATCAACTCGCAGGAAACTTTGCCAATTTCCTGGTATGACTGCTGAGTCGACAACACGCCGACGTACTCCCTTTCCACGCTGTTCTCTGGTTGATGCCTTCAGGGAATCTGCTCTGTAGCTGTCCCACACAAGGTCAAGACGTGATACATGTTGGAAACGTTGTACAACATATCTGATGAACACTTGCTGTGCATATTCCTCGAACGTGTTGGCAGTACCCGGCTTCAACATCTGTACGATTACTGCTCCATCGAGGACAACAGCAGTGACAGTAGGAGCTTCAAACTGAGGCTCAGCATGGCCTTCAAGGCACACCAGCAAGTCACTCTTGCTCCCTAGGTACAGTCTCCCTCCGTCAGATAAAGCTTGAGGGCATTGCTGATTTTCATGCCTGAAGAACTCTTCTAGATTCCCATCACGGGTCTGGCAGCCGATATATAATCGTGCGAAGAGCGCAACATCATTCTTCACAGATTTGACCTGTTCTTTTCCTTTGGGTATATTGGGTCCTCTCTTGGTCGCAAACAGTGGTAGCTTGTTCCGGTGGATTGCCACCTCAATGGACTTGGTTCTGTCCACGATGCATTCCTTTGAGAATGCTTCAAACTGGTCTTGGCCAATCTGCTTGGCGTTACGGACTGTTTCTATGACTGCAGGGTCTGCGATCTCCTTTGTGTCGAGCACCAGCAAGTCCTGACTGTCCTCCTCGAAAGGGTTGCCCAGCTCTTCAATGACGGCCACGAGTGAGCGCACATCTCTGGCAAAAGTGTTCTGCACACTTGGTGTCTCTTCGTGGTGACGTGTCTCCTCTTGATCGTGTGGATGCAGATTGAAGTCGTCAAATTCCACAATCACTCTAGCAACCTCCGGTCCGGCAACCATCCAGCGCCTCAGTGCAGTTGGATTGTCTGTGAGGCCGATGGCTCCTCCATCACCCTTGACATACGCGTTGTTCTGCTCATGTCCTTGGTCAAGAGGGATTGCTGAAAAGATCCTCTTGGTCTTCTGGACTGTGAAGTGTCCCTTGCTAAACTCTGTGAAGACGTCTGGATGTTTGTTTGCCAGTTCTGCCATGTCCCGTAGATGCACTGGTATCCATCGGGCATAGTTCGTGTGGTCTAGTGCGAAGAACCACGGAGCCAGTTCTGTCAGAGCATCCACGTACATGCTAAAATTGGCTTCTCTCAGAGATCGCACATAGATCAGAGTGGACAGCTCCAGTGCCAAGACTGTTGACCAGTACTGAAACTGCGGATAACTCTGTTCTCTCTGACTGCACCAGTCTTCGAAGCTTTCAGGGTGCTCATCATCTTCTGTATTGGTGGTGCTGTACTTGTCATAGGCACGCCGTTGGAGATTATACAACGCAGCCGCTGTGACTTGGTGTGCTCTTCTGGTGCGTGTGACGTGAGCTGCTCGAAGAAATGAGTCTGCTATTCCTTCAGTTGTGATCTCTGCTTGTACCAGTGCTTGGGTCCACCCACTTCCCTGCAACCAGTCACCCAGGGTCTTCAGTGCCGTCATCTCAATATGCAACCCCCCAAACATCACCACCAGTTGGTCTTCTCCATATGTGTTTGGCCACTTCCACTGGATCTGTTTTGCTAGAGTGAATAGTGGCTGGTCGCAAGTCAGAACTGGAGTTTGGCCTGGGTTGAGATGTTTAACTGCACTCCTGACTACATCAATAGAGTGTCTGATCATTGCCACAGTGTGAGCACTCTCCTGGAACAAGGGAAGCAGGGACGTTGGTGTGATGACTGGTTGCTTTGGATCTTGGTGCCTTGCATGGTATGCAGCCCATGATGTGTTTTCATAGGCCTCAACATCATCTTTGAGAACACTTCTCGTGTTCTCCAGCCACATATACTCATCTTCTATGTGCTGCTCACAGTTGTGGCGTCTAAGAGAGGTCACAGAAGTAGCTGGGATCATTTGCCCTTTGACAGAAGAAGCAACAGGACGTACATCCGTGTAATATTCTGGTAGAGGCTCAACCGTCTTTGATCCAGTATCACGCCCAGTGAGAGCAATGCTACGATCCACTCCCTCATCTGCACACGTTGGGTGTTGAAAAAGCGAGATTCCTGTTCCATGGAATGAATTCTTGGCTGTGGTGGCACTTGGGTTGTGGTCAATGTTGTCCACAGCCGCAGTTGTGAACACATTGCTACGCAGGGTAGGCGGGCAGACCACTTCCTCTATGCGGTACAGCTGACACACGCTGTTTCCCATCTGGGCAGAAAGACGTAGGACTCTGTCATATGAGATGCTTAGGCCCAGAGAGAAGAGCTTGTCCACAAGTCCTCTCTTGCGTGTTTCAGCATACAGCATCAGCCCAACATAGGTTGGAAGAGGAGTTTCTTGAGACGTACTGTGTCTGACAGCTGGAGGCTCCTGTGTCTTGGTTGCTCCCTGCTTCCGACTTTGCTTGACACTGTTGAACTTGAGAAGCTGCGCAATGGAAAGAGCTGCTTGTGTTGAAGAGGAATGGCTTTGATTCTTGATGGTGGGGCCATCCAGCACCATATTTACCATTGCAACTAGTACGTTTGGCACAGAGTCCTCCTGACAGCCGCCCGGGAATGATCCACGGAATTGGTAAGTGTCTTCAAACATATATCGACGCACTATCTGTGCAGCACGCGCAAGGTGAACTGCCTCAGTGTCACAGTCTTGCTCGCAGGCTTTGCCTAGCGCTTCACCAATGTCTTCATCAAACGCTAGTAAAACATCTCGGCCTTTGCTGTGGGATCTCAGGCCTGGTATCTGGGCTAACAGGCGCTCTTTCAGCCTTGTGCTATTAACTTTCTGGCACAAAACAACCCCGAGCTGTTCCATTCTTGTTGTGTATAGCTTTACAAGTTCTGCGAGTCTGAAGACTGGGGTGGTGCCCTCTTCTAGGTGGGTTTCCTCGATATACAGGACCAGTTCAGCCAGTACGATTCTTGACATTACACCTTCATGGTCAGTTTTCTGCTCGGCTTCTACAGTGGTCTTTGCACGATAGTAAAGAGCCAACAAACACTTGGAATGGTACTTGGCCTCCAGAGCCACCATATCACCCATGCTGAGCCTGGCTATGAGTTCATTGTCCCCAACTTGCGCTGCACACTTCCGTACGCGTGTGTCCACCTGGAAGGTTGTTACTTCATGTAGGGTCTCTGTGCCAGACTTTCCACAGAAAAAGCAGGAGGTGCCGCTGGTAGTGGCTTCTGAAGAGTGTGTTCTGGCGCGCTTGGCCTGGACATTGTCAGTACTATCAAATGCTGAGCTGCTTGCGATGCGTCTCTTCTCTGCTCTTCGTAGCATTGTGTTATTGTATTTGAGCATACATGTTTTATGCCACTTGGCCTGGTGGGCAACCATTGTCGCCTCAACACCTTGTCCTTCATCTAGTCTCTGTAACTGAACAGTTCTTGGCAGTTCTCCGAGTTCATCAAATTTGACCAAGTTTGCAGCCATTGTCGTGTATCCACTCCCAGGGTCTCGGCGTTTAGACAGTACTGGGCAGACAAGTGACTCTGTTGTCTCCTCTTGACATACAAGACACAGCTTCCAGTTTGTCTCAGGAGGTGTTGTGGGAGTACGTTGCTCAAAAGTATCGACCAGTTGGAACTTCTTTGCCATGGCTGCAGTCTGGAACAACGCGTCTCTGATGTCAGGTGGTGCTGCTGCTGCCTCACCTGCAAAGACACAAAACACCACCATGTTACCACAAGTTACTACTACAAGCACCATGACTATCAACACTATACTATTACTGCAGCCGCCGTCACTGCCACCAACGCTGCCGCTGCAAAGTAAAATTCATTTTCTTGTGAAATGGTAGCCAAATTATTTGGTAAGCACAGAAGTATGTGTAATTGTACAATACTTATCACCTCTAGCACACTTATCACCTTTAGCATCCACAAAAAGACAAATTATGGTACATATTCAATGACGCTAACGGTAAATAGCGGCCATTTTGAAAAATGGCCGCCAAATGTGCTACGGGGAGAATCTTGAATGCCTCCATATCCAAAATTGTTCAGAATGTATTAATCCACATGTGTGCCAATTTTGGTGCTTTTAGAACAATTTGAACAATTGGTTTCATATTTCTTACTATGCCGCTGGGCTAGATGTGAATATCCAGGAGAGAAAATTTGATTTCCCGGATCTTCAGGTAAGACAATTTTAGGTAGATTATCTTCAGGTGAGACATATTTTTGTAGAGGATCATTATGTGTGATAATTTCTATTTGTAGATTTATAGGAAAGTAATTTTTGGGGTTATAGATCAGGAGGTAAGACAATTTCAGGTTCCTGATATTCAGGCCAGGCAATTTTGGGTCGTGGATCTTCAGGTGAGACAATTTGTGGGAGCAATTATTCAGGGAAGAGAATTTCGGGTGGCTGATATTCAGGCGAGACAATTTAAGGTACTGGATCATCAGGTGAAGCAATTTATGGGTTGCAAATTCAATAGAGAGAATTTGGGGTTCAGGATCTTCAGGCAAAACAATTTTTGGGTAGTGGATCTTCAGTTGTGACAATTTATGGAGGAAGATCTTCCGGAGAAACAATTTGGATTCCGTAATCTTCAGGAGGAACAGTTTGGGTTCCTGGATCTTCATACGATACAATTTTAGGTAGTGAATTTTCGAGGGAGACAGTTTTGGGTTGAATATCTTCAGACTAGACAATTTTTCAAGGTAGATTTACAGGAGGGACAAAATGGGGTTTCAGATCTTCAAGTAAGACAATTTAGGGTAGTGGATCTTCATACAAGATATATTTTGGTGTAAATCTTCAGGCGAGACAATTTGTGGAGGCCGATGTTTAGGAAAGACAAATTGGGTTCCTAGATCTTGAGTTGAGAATATTTTATACTGAGGATCTTCAGACGAGACCATGTTTTGTAGCAGATTCAGAGTAGAGACAATTTGCGGTTGCAGATGTTCCTGTAAGAAAATTTCAGGTAGCGGGTCTTTAGTCAAGACAATTGTGGGTGGTGGATCTTCAGGCGAGACAATTTGTATTGGCAGATCTTCAGGCAAGACATTTCAGGTAGCAGAACATCAGGAGAGATACCTTTGGGTGGGGGAGGGGAACTTCACGGCAGATTTTCTGGCAAGATACGACTAATTGTGGTGGCTGATCTTTAGACAAGAATATTTGGGGTGTCAGATTTTCAAGTAAGACAATTTGGGTTTGTGGCTCTTCAGGTAAGACAATTTGTGATAGTGGACCTTCAGTTGAGACAATTTTGGGAAGGTGGATTTCCAGGAGGGACAATTTTGGTGTGGCAGATCTTCAAGCAAGACAATTTTTGGTGGAGATCTTCAGGTAGACAATTTTTGTTGGCAGATCTTCAGGCAACACAATTTTGGGAGACCGATCTTCTGTAGAGACATTTTAGGGTTGCAGATCTTCAGATAAGAAAATTTCTGGTTTCTGGTCTTCAGTTAGAAATTTTTTAGTTGCAGATCTTCGGAAGATACAGTTTCGGGTGCCTGATCTTCATGCATGACAATTTCAGGCAGCGTATACTTAATCGAGACTAAAAATTGAAAGGCCTCATGAGAAATCAGCTATATTCATAAAAATAAAGGAAAACAGTATCCGGGTCAACACCTCAATAAGCTTCGAGGTTTAGAAAAATATTTTAATTTCACTGTATCGAGAAGCTAAACTATATAGTTTTGCTTCTTGAAAGCAAGAATGAAGAAGAGAGAGTTTCTTATCATTTTGCTTAATCTGAAACACAATAGAAATTCAGTTTATTGTTGCTTGTTGTTTTTGCAGGCTAAAGACCCGCCATTTCAATTCTCATGCCATGTTTCTTTTTGTATTTATGGTGTATGCTGTATCATTCATTGACAACTTCTCCGTTATTAGTGTACCAGTCGTCATGAAATTTGGTAGGTACATTCTCTCGGTAAGTGTCTATCAGTACTTTGAGAGTTGTTTTCTAAGATTTTATCCCACACATTAGTAATTATTTGGAGAGTGTGAAACAATCGGAATGAAATTCTGTATGTAAACCCTAAAGAGAGTATTTATTGATAATTGTACACAAATTTGGGTCAGCACATACATACATACATATACCAAAGGCACTTCCCCCAATTTTGGGGGGTAGCCGACAACAACAAGAAACAAAACAAAAAGGGGACCTCTACTCTCTACGTTCCTCCAGCCTAACCAGGGACTCAGCCGAGTTCAGCTGGTACTGCTAGGGTGCCACAGCCCAACCTCCCACATTTCCACCAAAGATGAAGCTTCATACTGCTGAGTCCCCTACTGCTGCTACCTCCGCGGTCATCTAAGGCACCGGAGGAAGCAGCAGGGCCTACCGGAACTGCGTCACAATCGCTCGCCATTCATTCCTATTTCTAGCACGCTCTCTTGCCTCTGTCACATCTATCCTCCTATCACCCAGAACTTTCTTCACACCATCCATCCACCCAAACCTTGGCCTTCCTCTTGTACTTCTCCCATCAACTCTTGCATTCATCACCTTCTTTAGCAGACAGCTATTTTCCATTCTCTCAACATGGCCAAACCACCTCAACACATTCATATCCACTCTAGCCGCTAACTCATTTCTTACACCCGTTCTCACCCTCACCACTTCGTTCCTAACCCTATCTACTCGAGATACACCAGCCATACTCCTCAGACACTTCATCTCAAACACATTCAATTTCTGTCTCTCCATCACTTTCATTCCCCACAACTCCGATCCATACATCACAGTTGGTACAATCACTTTCTCATATAGAACTCTCTTTACATTCATGCCCAATCCTCTATTTTTTACTACTCCCTTAACTGCCCCCAACACTTTGCAACCTTCATTCACTCTCTGACGTACATCTGCTTCCACTCCACCATTTGCTGCAACAACAGACCCCAAGTACTTAAACTGATCCACCTCCTCAAGTAACTCTCCATTCAACATGACATTCAACCTTGCACCACCTTCCCTTCTCGTACATCTCATAACCTTACTCTTACCCACATTAACTCTCAACTTCCTTCTCTCACACACCCTTCCAAATTCTGTCACTAGTCGGTCAAGCTTCTCTTCTGTGTCTGCTACCAGTACAGTATCATCCGCAAACAACAACTGATTTACCTCCCATTCATGATCATTCTCGCCTACCAGTTTTAATCCTCGTCCAAGCACTCTAGCATTCACCTCTCTCACCACTCCATCAACATACAAGTTAAACAACCACGGCGACATCACACATCCCTGTCTCAGCCCCACTCTCACCGGAAACCAATCGCTCACCTCATTTCCTATTCTAACACATGCTTTACTACCTGTGTAGAAACTTTTCACTGCTTGCAACAACCTTCCACCAACTCCATATAACCTCATCACATTCCACATTACTTCCCTATCAACTCTATCATATGCTTTCTCCAGATCCATAAACGCAACATACACCTCCTTACCTTTTGCTAAATATTTCTCGCATATCTGCCTAACTGTAAAAATCTGATTCATACAACCCCTACCTCTTCTAAAACCACCCTGTACTTCCAAGATTGCATTCTCTGTTTTATCCTTAATCCTATTAATCAGTATTCTACCATACACTTTTCCAACTACACTCAACAAACTAATACCTCTTGAATTACAACACTCATGCACATCTCCCTTACCCTTATATATTGGTACAATACATGCACAGACCCAATCTACTGGTACCATTGACAACACAAAACACACATTAAACAATCTCACCAACCATTCAAGTACAGTCACACCCCCTTCCTTCAACATCTCAGCTTTCACACCATCCATACCCGATGCTTTTCCTACTCTCGTTTCATCTAGTGCTCTCCTCACTTCCTCTATTGTAATCTCTCTCTCATTCTCATCTCCCATCACTGGCACCTCAACACCTGGAACCGCAATTATATCTGCCTCCCTATCATCCTCAACATTCAGCAAACTTTCAAAATATTCCGCCCACCTTTTCCTTACCTCCTCTCCTTTTAACAACCTTCCATTTCCATCTTTCACTGTCTCTTCAATTCTTGCGCCGGCCTTCCTTACTCTCTTCACTTCTTTCCAAAACTTCTTCTTATTCTCTTCATATGACTAACCCAGTCCCTGACCCCACCTCAGGTCAGCTGCCCTCTTTGCCTCACGTACCTTGCGCTTTACTTCCACCTTTTTCTCTCTATATTTTTCATACTTCTCTATACTATTACTCTGCAGCCATTCTTCAAAAGCCCTCTTTTTCTCTTCCACTTTTACCTTCACTCCTTCATTCCACCATTCACTGCCCTTCCTCATGCTGCCTCCAACAACTTTCTTGCCACATACATCACTTGCAATCCCAACAAAATTTTCTTTTGCTAACTTCCACTCCTCCTCTAAATTACCAGTTTCTCTTACTCTCACCTCGTCATATGCCATTTTCAACCTTTCCTGATATTTACTTTTTACCCCCGGTTTTATTAGCTCTTCAACCCTAACTAGCTCCCTTTTACATCCACCTACTCTATTCCCCCACTCTTTTGCTACAACCAATTTTCTTTCCACCAAAAAATGATCAGACATACCGTTAGCCATACCCCTAAACACGTGCACGTCTTTCAATCTTCCAAACATTCTTTTTGTTATCAACACATAATCCATTAATGCCCTTTCTACTACTCTTCCATTTGCCACTCTTACCCATGTATACTTATTCTTATCTTTCTTTTTAAAAAAGCTAGCACTTATTACCATCTCTTGTTCAACACACATATCTACCAGTCTCTCACCACTCTCATTTTCACCTGGTACGCCATATTTCCCAATGACACCTTCTACCTCTCCAGCACCCACTCTAGCACTTAAGTCACCCATAACAACCACATAATTCCTTCTACCCAGTCCTTCTACACACCTAGTTAATTCACTCCAGAACTCATTCCGCTCTTCTTCACTTTTCTCACTACCTGGCCCATACGCACTGACAAACGCCCAACATTCCCTACCCAACCTAACCCTTACCCACATTAACCTAGATGATATCTCCTTCCATTCCACTACTTTACCTGTCATCCATTCACTCAACAATAAAGCCACACCCTCTCTCGCTCTTCCCCTTTCAATGCCAGACACTCTACCAGACATTTCACCAAACATCACTTCACCCTTTCCTTTCATCTTTGTCTCACACAAGGCCAATACATCCATCCTTCTACTTCTAAACATACTTCCAATCTCACATCTTTTACTCTCTATCGTACTACATCCATGCACATTCAAACACCCCAAAACTAGAGTGCGGGGAGCAGTCACTCTCCCCCCAGCTCCATCTCTTTGTTGCTGTCTCACAGGATACTTTTACAGGAGAGAGGGTTCCCAGCCCCCTCGTCCCGTCCCTTTTAGTCGCCTCTTACGACACGCAGGGATAACGTTGGCGCTATTCTAATTTTTATATGCCCCCGCGGCCACAGGGGGCCGCGGGGGCATATAATTAATAATTAATAATTCATTAAGTAACTAAGCAGTTTCGAGCACTGATTTCAGAATCTTATTTCTCCTTTAATACAGAGGTAGTTAGTTCATGAACGTGATTTTACTGTTTTTCGTTTTGTTGGTTAGTAATCTATTTCCGGAAGTTCACACAATAGAGCCATATTTGGTTTTAAGGTAAAGAGGGGGGGGGGGGGGGAGAAGAAAGATTACAATGGCACGTTTGATTGAATGATTCGCATATTTATGGATTAGTAATTCCATGTCCTTCCCATATCCATTACTTTTTCTTACGTGTTATTAGAATATCCTTTACTTTAGGCTGCTCTCGTATCCATGTTGCTCTATTTTTCTTTATCTTAATGTTATTCATATCATGACTTTCTAAAGCTCTTTGAGTTATAACAAGCTTTTTTTAAGCCTTTATCAAGGCTCAAAGTATCTATGACATGAATTAATGATGGAAGGGCCATCTAATTTACTACTTTCCTTTTTTAGAGAAAATGGTATTTCCCTTTTCATAATCACATTCTGCTTATTAAAATATCTCTATCCTATACTTATCATTTTAATTTTGGTCTCATGTCCTAGGGAAATATTGTCCGTCCTAAGTATGTATATCGATTGACAATAACTAAAGGTTCACCTATTACTCTTATTTGTTATCTCTGCATTTTCATTGATCATTATCTTAGTTTTATTCATATCCATTTTCAGTCCAGCATTTATGTTTTCATTATGCAAATCTTCTATTATCTTTGGCAATTCTTCCCAAGATACACTAAACAGAGCTATATTATCGGCCAATCCTAATTTGTTAAAGTATTCCACATTTTGATGATGATGATGATTCCACATTAATGTTAACTCATACATTTTCTAATCAAAATTCTTAAAAGCTTCATGCACTCATGGTGCAAATGATTTAAAAGAGATAGGGTCTCCTTTTCTAACTTTCTTCTCGATTGGGATTCTCTCACTATCACTATGTAGTTCTCGGATCACTTTACTTCCCGTAGAAATATCTTCAAGTGTTTTAACGTACAATTCATCTGCTCCTTCTCTTTGAAAGACTCTCATTACTACTGAGTTTTTGACAAAATCTAAAGCTTTTTTATATTCTATAAATTCATTACACTGTTATTTCTCCTATTCTGTTGATTTTCCATTAAGGGGTTATTTACATTGATATAAGTTATTGAATACCCACTTCAAAGTCCTTTCCTGATCTCTTCGGTGATAAGAGTTTAACTCATTTTCGATTTCATCTAATATGATTTTTGTAAATGTTTTAAATATTTATAAGAGTAAACTTTGGCCAAGAATTTTCCAGGACTGTTAAATTTCCTTTGTTGTGAATTAGTAATATTGTGTAAAGTTCAGTAGGTTTTCCAACTATGACATCTCCTCCATTTGTAATCAAATCAATTGTTAGGTCGCCATCTTATGATGCTTATAATCTTTTCATGCCTTTTCATTACTTTTTTTAGCTTCTCCCAACGTATATATTTGGGACTTACTGAGGTGCTTCATATATTATATTAGGCAAAGTTATTTTTTATATTACTATTGTATAGCATTTTATGGAAATACTATACAATTTTCATCACTCCCTCAATTCCGTTGATAATATTTCTATTTTCATCATGTAAAGAAAACATCTCTGGGCGCTCTGTTGTAAATAATCTTTTCACCAATATGATGATTTTTCTCTAGAGCTTCTTCAACTTTCCTCTGATTATGTTTATGCTGACAGTGATTGTTGGCTCTTTTGTTCAATATAGTTCTTCAAACTACAGAATTTTTTCCACTCCTTGCTCGGCAATCAATAGAATGGGAATCTTATATTGTTTAATAGACACTCATATGCTGTAGCCTTATTGCTTTTTATTTATCTCTTGTACTCCCCCTTACTGGTAAAAGAAACCTGTTGAAGGATCCTGGCCGGTATGCCAGTTTATGTGAGTATAGGAGGAAAAACCCAAAAACCTGAAAATATTCACTGAGCTTCGTATGGCAATGGAGAATGTGTGTACGACATTTTCCTCTTACTTTCAAATATAAAAGGTAATTAGTAAAAGTAACCCCCCAAAACCCCCAAAACATTCATCCATGCAAGAAAGTGCAGTCTTTCTTCTGTAATGGTGAATTTGGATAATTATTACATTTTGATAATTATTACATTTTGATATAAAACAATTTGTGAGCACTGGCATCTGTATAGATTCCGTGAGTCATAAGTTTTATGATTATATCATTCAGTACTAGCTTCAATCTCGAAGAGAGCATACGTTTAAGTTTGACCTTTGATGTTCACTGCTTTTACATGTTGTTCTTGGTTTTGGCAAGACTTTCATCATTCCAAAGAGGAAAAACCAATTTCGTCATCTCTAACAAAAGGAAGAAGGAAATTCGCTCAAAAGAGAGTTCAGAATTGGGTAATATCGGGGATGTTATCAGAGTTAGTGAAGGAGAGAGATAATGAAGGAGCAACAGTCACGCCTAAAGAAGAAAGATATTGAGCAAAGGAATCTTTATTTATGATTAAATTATGATTAATAACGTTGTTTTCCTTCATCAATATCCAAAAAGGAACATATAATTCATAATAATCATGATTTATTAATATTGTCCTTGTAATAATACAAAGAAAAACTTTAAACGCTAGTATCTCAAAACTATACCTATTGACCTTCATCTTTTATCTTCTCCCTTAGCTTTGAAGGTATGCTAAAGAGGAAAAGATAATTTCAACATCCCGCTAACATAAGGAAGAAGAAAATTCGCTCTAATAAGAGTTCAAAAGTGGCTAATATCGGTGATATTAGCGAAGTTAGTGAAGGAGAGAGATAATGTGGGATGAACTTCTCGCCTGAAGAAGCAAGATATTGAGTAAAGGGATATTCATTTATGATTAAATTATGATAAATAACAATATTTTGGTTTATTATTATCGATAAACAGAACATGAAATTCATAATAATCATGATATATCATCTTTGTAAAAATCCAAAAAAAAACTTTGAGCACCCCTATCTCAAAATTACTTACTGATCTTCAAATTCTATCTTCTTCCTCAGTTTTGAAGATATTGGATTAGAATTTGGTATATAGCTTGGAAAGACAGTATTAACCAACATCATGTAGATTCATTATTTTTCCAATTTTAGTTTTATATTATATTTCTTATTTTTCCCCCTTGTTCATAGAGTTATTTTTTTTAACACCAAAAAATCATATCTAGCACAATAAAAAAAAAAGACTTAAAAAAAGGGGGAGATAGAATTTGAAAAACTAATTTTCAGGATAAATTAGCCTGGTGTCACAAACCCAAAGGTCAAAGGTAGAAATCATATGCAGTTTTGAGATATCCTTAGTCACCTTTAGTGGTATGAATGTCAAAATCCTGTCCTTGAAAAGCGACATTAGCCAGCCGCCCCCCTTCAGCTTCTTTTCGCATGATTTTATATTTGTGTGTTGTGTCATTCCTGCTCACAACTGTCTATATTTAAGCTTTTGGTCTTGTTAAATAAACTTCAATTGTGTTTATCTCTCCTCTCTGTTAGTATTTAACAGCAACCCTGCATATTTGTGACTGCCGAAGGACCAACACCCTATTACCTTCTCACTGCAGAGACCTGCTGTTTATCGTCAATGAATGCCTTCCGACCCTGACTCTTCTATCCATGCTACCCCAGATAACTACCCCTCTTCAACAGAACAGAGGCATTTGCCTAGTTTTAACGTTGAGGTTCAGTTTTGCCTCAAGGTCGTGACTTGATCAAGCATCAAAGCACATTATATTGTCACGGAAATCCCTGAGGACACTCTCCCAGAAATCTCCTACTGGCTTTGCAACTAACGTAAGACACCCTCACAACATACTTCCAGGAGCAGTACTCCCCATCACAAGCCCCTATACAGCAAAACTTTTTCAGCTCTCCTAAGAAGCATTGGTTGACTAAAAGGCTTCGCTCTCCCTCAGGAAAATGACTAGTATCACTCTCCCGTAACCTGCAGCAGATGTTTCTATTCGGGGGATAAACCTACTTCATGCTCTTAGGGTATGATACCTACCAAAACCTGCATGTGCCGCCATCACCGATATCGACACTTTGCCCATAAAGAACATGCCAAAAAAATTCGGTAATCTTATGGACAACCACTACACCACCTTCAACCCCTCCATCAACGTCTCCAATTCTAACAAAGAGAAAAACTATTTAACATCGAACGAAACTTACATGAATACAGTAGGACACACACGCTCACTCTACGATGAGCCAGAGTGGTGACAAAGACACCCTCCACCCACAAATGCCCCCACTTGGTCACGCCCCAACCAACAACCTTTACAGCCACTTACTGATACCCATTAGCCGCAGTATTATTACTAGCATTCCAGATTCAGGGCGTCTGCAAATGAATATGCCATGGAGTGTCAGTGGCCAAAAGACTTGCAAGTAGGCCATCACTTGTGACAGGGCCTCTTCTATCACTGATCTTTTCTTTTTACATGATACAGGTAAATGCTGTTGCTTGATGTTCTCTTCTGTCAGGGACACCCTCTTTTACATGACTTAGTCGTTATAATCCTTTTGATGTTCATCAGGTAGCTGGCAATGGATGTGGGATCCCAACTCGTAGGTACAAAACACTACACTATCATCTGGGAGTTTTAAATATCATTGGAAGGTTTCTGTGGCAGACATCACAATGAAAATACTCAGTGCGGATTTCCTTTCCCATTTCCATCTCAACAGTTAGTCATCTTAAACTCATAATTGTCGACACTTTTTCATCCCACCCCTTCAACCTTACTCTCCTCATCGGCTCATACAAGAATGCCTACGCTCAACTTTTTAAGTCATACCCAAAAGACTTTTGTCCAGAAGTTTGCCAATCGCCAAGGATTCCCTCCAAGCATTGTATTTATATCCATATCAAGATGATGAGGTGACTTGTGTCTGCCAGATTCCGGCCTGCAGACCCAGATCAGTTTGGCATTCTCCGAAATGGCCTCACCAAAAGGTCTTAAGCCCAGGGTCATCACCCATACAAATCGTCCTGCAGAATGATGGATCCCTGCATCCTTTGCTGGGATTAAAGGCGTCTGAACAGGTAAATAGAATAGGATCAATATCCCTTCCCTAATATCACTGACAAAGGTTTTCTACATGCTTTACATCTTAAAGGGGTATTATCAGTTACCCATGACCCCAGAATATATCCCCAAGACTTCCATAACTAACCCATTGAGACCTACATATTCACTTACGTCTGCTTTGGCCTTTTCAATACCTGGAATTTTAAGGGACCTTCCCATCTGTGTACGTTACATTGATGACATACTTGTGTTCACCTACCCCCCAACAGGGACAACCCTGTCACCAATGCATAGCTCTCTATTACCTGTAAAAGAACGACCTTGCAGTCCGGTACAACAAGTGAACCTTTTACACCAACCAAGTATAAGTATCGTCCTTAGGGCACAGTATCTCTAATGAAGGCGTCCTCCCCTTCCCACAGAAGGTATCATCTTTTCAAACCTTTGCCACACCCTAGACCCTGAAACCACTACCAAAATTCGTGATCATTATAAACTATTATCTTTGGTCCTTGAAAGGCATTGCCCTGTTTACACCTTCCCCGTGGATAACATGAAAGACCTAAAGTTGGGCTCCATTCAGGATAGGGCCATCTGCAACACCAAAAATGTCATATTAACAGCTGTTGCTCTATTTTTTCCCGTGCCACATGGCCCTTTCCTTCTCTACCGATGGGAAAGTTGTTTTTTTTTTCCTAAAAAGAATATATGAAAGAACTACGAATTATATGAAAGGGACTGCAAATGTTTGCTATTCCTCAAAAAAGATATACAGATTGACAGGTTCCAAGTCCATTGAAATAAAACAGTCAAAGATGTTACTCTTAATCCCACTCATCTGATTCTGAGTCATAATGGTCCCCCTGTCACTATCTGCTTTACATGTTGGCACTTCATCAACCTGACTGGTATTTATTTTGAATAAAAATGGGATTCTTTGACCTTCAAACCACCTCATTTCCAGGGTTTCATCCTTAAGTGCCCATCCAGACAGTGTAGCTTAAACTCCACAGGATGGATCTGGATTGTGGGCATTTCTCCATGTCTGCTATATTGTTCGTCCGCTTAATCTACTCTCAAAATCCAGAATTGGATGGAGGGAATTAGGCAACATTAGCAGATTGCAGCTTTTTCAATGATTCAGATGTAATATCATACTTCTCTCTGAGCTTGGCATATCGAGCATCATTGACCTCTGACTTTTTTGCCTTTCCATAAATACAGCATAAACACTTTTGCATGCAATTCACTAAGTTTTCAGAGGGAACTGGAAAGGTCTTAGTATTCACCTAATTTCTCAGTTTTCTCAAAGCATGTGATCTTTCCCTTTCTCATGAATTAGCTCGTGTAGTCACACCTTGAGGAAGCATATAGCACAGGTAGGAGGTTGGATATGTTTCCTATTTCCAGGGTTAATTTAGTGATATCAATAGAGTTTCTAGTGTTGTCTGCATCGTAGCTGCTGTAAATGTAAATACTTGCTGGCAATCCTTTTATGCGGTAACATGAAAGGCAGAGGACATGTGTATCACTGCAAAGAACAAAAGCAATGGAATCAGGGTTGAGGCTTGCAATATGAATTACATGAAAGTTGACTTCCTCATGTTCATTCCTAAGAGAGTTTATACTCTTTCTGGTGACGGCCCCATTGTTGGATGGGTAATGGAAAGATTCCCTTTCACAGTTGACATATAAGTCATGTCACAGCAGTACTTCGGCATATTTGTTCTTACTCGATTCATTGGCTTCAAACGTAAGATGCTCAGTCTTGAACTTGTTTGAGGTTAGTTAGTGCTTCCTTGATGTTAGTGATTGCTTAAGATCCTTTGGCCTCTTCTGGTTCGGTCCAGTTAAGGTGATATCAAGGTTTGGAGCATCCCACTTCTTTTGTCCTGATATCTTGATGGAGAGATACCAGTATGTGTCACAACCAGAGTAAATTCTTGTGGCAATGCAGATTTTCATCAATATCTATTCAGCAATATATCTGAATGTAGCATGCATATTCTTAAGATTTTAGGATTGGATTAAGTACATGGCATCAAAGATTTATGTACCAATTGAAGGGGGTTTTTCTGCGTTGAACTTCAACTTAAAATACTATGATAGCTTCTCTTTGGCAAGGTGATGTTTGCTGCCATCTATTTGACCAAGGCATAGGGGAACTGGTGTCCATTGGTATGCTAGTACTATTTTCAGGTCAAGGCTCATGGTATTAGCTAGGCAGATGAGTCAACCGAGGAAATCTCCGGCAAATATCATCTCCTTCACTATTGGATCCTTCATGCTGACGTATCACTGAAATTGCTTCACCAGCAAAGCTATCCGGCTTTGTCCGATCTATACTCCTTTCAAAGCATGTGGGATGATGAAAGCAATCATTCTTGAAATCATCACAAAGGGAATGAGCTGTGTGCTAAAAGTTCAGGAGGTCATCTTGCCTTTTTTTGGAGGCCACTTTTCCTGTGGCTTGTGCACTGAATCAGTGTCTCCAGTAAATGTCTTCGGTGTCGTCTATATTCTAGCTATCATCTTCTGTAGACCAGCATGACCTGTCTCAACTCTGCATTTCATAAGATCTTTGTCAGTTTATATGGTATGTTGCTTCCCGGCCTTGCTGATCAGCTTTGCAACAATAGTAGCTCTGACTGACTTAGTTACTGTCCAGCAATATGCTAATGGAGACCCGTTATTTCTGTAAATCGTGGTGCTGCATCTGCATTTATGGTCAGCTTCAGTGTCATATCAACTGGGTTCCTGGCAAATGAACTTTTAGTCCGATGGACTATTAAGAATTGTTGAAGGGCTGGAGGCAAGTTTTCAATGTTCAATAAATACTATAGATAAAACTCCTTCCACCTTACATAAATTGGCTTGTTGGTAACAAGGGAGATTTAAGTAATCATATTTAAAGTATAAATGATCAACTCTAACTCGTTGGTCCTACAAGACCTGCTCACAATCATGTGTCCTCCCGCCAAATCTACGTATCTCAGCCAATGTGCAGCAATTGCACCATGTTGTCCACTACTTGTTATTGTCATGTATTCTTCATACTTTTCCATGAGACCTCTGATCTGATAAGAATTTTCAATCGCTATGAGTTTTGTAGATGATAGATCTGCTAGGAGTTGAGCCAACTCTTGACTGACTGCTGCTGACAAAAAGCCATTTTCATCCAGAAAGCTTCTGAATTATACAATCAAACGGCTGTAGCTAGTAAAATATGGAGCCTATTACACCTTCTTCAGTACTTTCCATAGCTAAACCCTTTCAGTGAGACTGACACAAATACTTCCGTGTCAAACATGGTGGTGTCACCACTATTACCATCAAGTAAAAATCCAATGGAGCTAAAATAGGTCATCATGATATTGAATGCTCCAAACTTAGGTCACTCAGCCCCTTGTATTTGGGAGGTATTTCAGCTATAGCTACATCATCGGTGACAATGGCTTAGTATTCACCACACTGTGGATGAACACTAAAGGATGGAATCCTGGAAATAGTGAAGTTTTAAGGTCAATAAATGTCATCTTCACTCAAAATCATTGCCAGCCAGATATATGAGTGTTAAGATGCCAAAAAAATGAAGATGTTAATAGCAGGTTCAATTTGACTCAGAATCAGATGACATGAATTATGAGGAAAATCTATTTGACTGAATCTTTTTAATGAACTCGAAAGCTGTCAATCTGCCTGTCCTTTTTGTGGAATATCTTACATTTGCTGCCCCTTCCATACGATAGGTAGCTCTCCCTTGGCATTTCTTTTAAAAGATATATATATATATATATATATATATATATATATATATATATATATATATATATATATGTGTGTGTGTGTGTGTGTGTGTGTATATTACGAAAGTTACCCATTTCCTGTTTGAATTTGTTTGATGTTGCCCTATGACGGATTTGTTTCATCAATATACTTGAATTGCATGTAATTGATATATTTCCAATTCCAAAACATTACAAATAAAAAAGAAAATGACAAGCGGCTGTCAAGATTTAATAGATTTTATTGTGTTTAGGAAATTACATATAGTCGCCAGGATTGGTATAAAAACGATTCCACCGATTCCTTTTCTTTTGTGGAACTAGAATTCTACGTTCTACTCAATAGATAACTACAAGTATCTCTTTTCTTCATAGAACCTAGCCACCAATGGGTGCCAGTCCCAAGCCCGGATGAATAGGGCATCCTGCCGTAAAAACCTGTGCCAAAACCTTAAATGGAATGAGCCGAAATAGGGACACCGGAAATTCTAGGGCGTACTACGTAAACGACGCACAGAGACATCGTCCTAACTCTGTGATAAAGTGAGGGCTACTGTTCAGGAGCGGGTGCAGCTAAAGAAGCGAGCTCATTTTGGATTCAGAATATGTCGGCTTAATATTGGGTCCATGACTGGGAGAGGTAGAGAAGTGGCTGACTTAATGAGGGAAAAAAAAGTAGATGTTATGTGTGTGGAGGAAACACGATGGAAGGGAAATAAAGCTAAAGAGTTGGGTGATGGATATAAGCTATATTATAGCGGAGCAAATAAACAAGGTAGAAATGGAGTTAGCATAGTCCTGTCTGGTGAGCTGAAATATGCTATGATAGAGGTGCATAGAAAGAATGACCGATCATCAGATTGAAGATGTGTTGTGGAGGGGAGATTCTGAATATTATAAGTGCATATGCACCACAAGTTGGTTGCACAGAAGATGAGAAGGGAAATTTCAGGAGAGACATGGATGAATTAAAAAACTGGAAGAACATGAGAGCGTCATAGTGGGGACAGATTTGAATGGCCATATTGGAAGTGAGAATGAGGCAATTGGTTGGGTGCATGGGGGCCATGGAATTGGGGAGAGATACCCAGAATGAGAGAGTGTAGTGGACTTTGCTGTGTCATTTGACATGGCAATAGTAAACACGTTCTTTGAGAAGAAAAGGGAACACCTAATAACATACAAGAGTCGGGGAAGATGCTCCAAGATAGACTACTTCCTGTATAAAAGGATAAAGCTATTGGAGGTCAAGAACTGCAAGGTTATCCCCGGTGAACATGTAGCCCCCTAACTCAGACTGTTATGTATGGATTTAGATCTAAAAAGGGAAAGAAAGGCTAAAGCTAAAGGGATAAGGAAAATTAAATGGTACAAACTAGAGAGGGAAGGATATAGGATGAGAGAATTTAACAGGAGGGTTTCGGAGGGTAAGGATGTAGAAATTGAAGATAATCAAGAATGGTGAACAAAAAATACAGCAGTAATGAGAAGGCATGGGAAGGAGCTGCTAGGAGAGACATCTGGTATCATATGGGGAGAAAAGGAGAGTTGGTGGTGGAGTGAATAAATTGAGAAAGTTGTAAAAGTTAAGATGGAGGCAAAAAAAAGATGGGAAGAGTCACAGTCAAGGGAAACAGAGAGAGGCTCAGAGAGAAAAACAAGGTGGTGAAGAAGGTAGTAGCCCAAGCTAAAGCAAAGGCATATGATGTGTATAATGAGTTGGGGACAAAGCTACTGTCTCGTCTGAAGATCCAGGAATCCGAATTTTCTCTCTTAAAGATCTGGTTCCATTAATTGTCACAACTGAAGATCCATCAACCAAAATTTTTTCTTGCCTGAAGATCCTCCCCACCATAAATTTTCTCTTGAAAACCCATCCCATATTGATGCAAAAGAAGATCCAATACCTGAAATAATCTCACCTGAAGATCGACCACCCTAAATTCTCTCTCTTGAAAAATCTACTACTAGAAATTGTTTCACCTGAAGATACATGACCCGTAAATATCAGGCCTGACAAACTGCTACCTGAAATTTCCTTGCTGAAAATCTGAAGCCCCAAATAATCTCTCATGTAAATATAACACCAAAAATATGGTCTCAACTGAAGATCCTCTACCCAAACTTTTCCACCTGAAGATCTGCAACTTAAAATTTTCTCGCCTTAAGATTCAAGAAACCAAAACTGTCTCTCCAGAATATCAGCCTCCACAAACTGCTTCTCTTGAAAATCTGCCACTAAAAATGTCTCACCTAAAGCTCCACGACCAAAAATTGTTTTGCATGCATATAATCTTTCTTAAATTATCTTACCTGAAGATTCACCACCCCAAATTGTTTCTAATGAAAATCGACCATAAAAATTGTCTAGCCTGAATATCGCCTAAATTGTCTCTCCTGAAGATCCACTACAAAGATATGTCTCCCTTGAAAATCAGGGGACCCAAATTATCTGCCGAAGATCAGTCTCCCCAAATTGGCTTGTCTAAAGATCCTCCACCCCATATTATCTCTTTATAGAATCTGCCACCCTTAAATTCTCTCTCCTGAATATGCAGTACCTGAATTTGTGTCACCTGAAGATCAGCAACCCAAAATAGTCTCTCCTGAAAATCTGCCTCCATAAATGGTCTCGCCTGAAGATCTATCATCCAAATTGTCTCGTGTGAAAATCAGGTATGAGAAAGTATCTGGATTGAAGATCCATGACCCAAAATTGTCTTGACTGAAGATCCGCTGCTATACATTTTCTTACTTGAAAATATGCAACCCAAAATTGTCATCCCTGTAAATCTACCACAAAACATGATCTCGCCTGAAGATCCTCTACTAAAATCTGTCTCACCAAAGGATCAGCAACCTAAAACTGTCTCACCTAAAGATCCAGGAACCATAAGTGTATTTCCCGAAGACCGGCCCCCATAAATTGTCTCGCCTGAAGATCTACCACCCAAAACTATCTAGAGTAATGATCCTCAACCTGAAGTTGTCTTACTTGAAAATCTTCAAACTCAATTTATCTTTCCTGTAAATCTACCACCAAAAATTGTCTAGCCTGAAGATCCTCTACCAAAAATTGCCTTACCTAAAATTGTCTCATCTAAAAATGCAGGAACCTAAATTGTCTTTCCTGAAAATCTGCCTTCGTAAATTGTCACAACAATTGTCTCTACTCAAGATACAAGAACCAAAATTGTGTCTTCTGAAGATCCGCCTCCATATATTGTCTCAACTGAAGATCCACCACCCAAATATTATCTTTTCTGAAGATTCTGAATAACAAATTGTCTCTCTCGAAAATCTTCAACACCTAAATTGTCTCACCTGATGATCCAGTACCTCAAATTTTCTTGCATGAAGATCTGCCACCCAAAATAATCTCTCCTTTAAATCTTCTACCACAAATTACCTCACCTGAAGATGCGAGACCCAAAATTGTCTCGCCTGAAGATCCGGTACTTGATATAGTCTTACCTTTGTTCTGGAACCCATAATTGGCTCTCATGTGAGTCTACAACCAGAAATAGTCTTGCCTGAAGATCCTCTGCCCAAACATGTCTCATATGAAGATCAACTACCTAAAATTCTCACCTGAGGATCATGGAAACCAAATTGTCTCTCCTGAAGAACCATCTACAAAAAATATTATCGCCTGAATCTCCAACACCCATTAATTGACTTGCCTGAAGATCCTCCAATAAAAAATGTCTTTCCTGAAAATCCATCAAACTCCCATATTGTCTCACCTGAGAATCTACCTCCACAAAATGTGTCAGCTAATGATCTACGAGCCAAAATGGTTTTGCCTGAAGATCCACTTCCTTAAATTGTCTTATCTGAAGATTCGCCACAGCAATATGTGTCTCCTGGAAATCTACCAGTATAAACTGTCTAGCCTGAAGATCCTCTACCAAAAATTGTCGCACATAATAATCGACTACTAAAATTTGTCTCGTTTGAAGACCAAGTAACCCAATTTGTCTTGTCTGAAGGTCAAGTAACCCAATCTGTCTCTGTTGAAGATCCGCCTAACAAAATTGTCCAGCTTGAATATACAAGAACTGAAAATTTTGTTCCCGGAAAATCCTGCACCACAAAATGGTTTCTTTAGAAAATCTGGCACCCTGAAATTTTCTCACCTTTAGATCTAGTACCTAAAAGGATTTCCCCTGAAGATCTGCCACCCCAAATTGTCTCCTGACAATTGGCCACCACAAATTGTCTCGCCTGAAGACAAATTGTCTCATCAGTATATCTGCTACCCAAAATTTGCCTCATCTTAAGGTCTGCTAGCTGAAATTATTCCACATCAAAACTGTCCCTTGAAGATCAGCTACCTGAAAATGTCTTACCTGAAGATCATTCATTGCAAATTGTCTCTTTTTAGCATCCACCACCCAAAATTGTCTCACCTCAAGATCCGTTTCCTCAAATCGTCATTTCTAAAGATCTGACACCGCAAATTGCTTTTCCTGAAGATTGACCACCACAAATTGGTTACCAGAAGATCCGGTGCCACAAATTGTCTTGTCTGAACACCATCAATCATAAACTGCCTGCAATGAAGATTCATCTCTTAAAATCATCTTTTCTCGTCTCAAGATCCACCACCAAAACTTGTCTTGTCTGAAGAGCAGCTATCAGAAATTTTCTCGTCTGAAGATCCACGACCCCAAATTCTCTTGACTGAAGATCCAGTACCCAAATTATCTCGCCTGAAGATCTGCTACATGAAATTTCCTTTACTGAAGATTGGCAACCCAAATTTGTCTCCCTTTTAAATCTACCACAACACATTGTGTCTCCTGAAGATTCTTTATCCACCAACCAAAATATCCTCACCTGAAGATTGGCAACCTAAAATTGTCTCGCCTGAAGATCCAGGAACCCAAATTGTCTTTCCTGAAGAGTCACCCCCAACAAATTGTCTCACCTGAAGATCCAACACCCAAAACTCTCTCACATGATGATAAGGTACCATAAATTGTTCTACCTGAAGTCTGTAACCCCAAATTGTCTCCCATGTTTTTTGCGTGAACATCCTCTGCCCAAAAGTCTCACCTGAACATCTGCTACCTAAAATTGACTTGTCTGAAGATCAACGAATCTAAATTGCCTTTCCTGAAGATTCAGAACCCAAAACCGTTTCTCCAAAAGAACCGCCTCCATAAATTGCTACTAACAAAGATTCTTTTTTGAATCTGCTACCCTAAACCTTGCTCACATGGAGATCCAGTACTAGGAATAGTTTCGCCCGAAAATGACCCCCACCCTCTCCACAAATGGTCTGTCCTGAAAATTGGCCGCCCAAGATTTTCTCGCCCTAAGATCCACTCCCTATATTGTTCTCACCTGATGATATGCCACCCAAAGTTAGGTCACTTCAAGGTTCGTTTGCTGAAATTGTCTTGCCTGAATATTCCCCACACTAAAACTTTCCCCTGAAGATTAGCTACCTGACAGAATCTTGCTGAAGAACAGCCACTGGAAATTGTTTCTCC
Source organism: Palaemon carinicauda (assembly GCF_036898095.1). NCBI lineage: Eukaryota > Metazoa > Arthropoda > Malacostraca > Decapoda > Palaemonidae > Palaemon > Palaemon carinicauda. The sequence goes on along the minus strand of NC_090741.1, from coordinate 1,393,425 downwards.
TAAACATCCACAAACGCAACTTTCCTTGCATGAAGATATGCCTCCTGACATTATATCCTCTGAAGATCAGACACCCCAAACTATCTTGCCTGAAGTTCGACTACCACAAATCTTATACCTAAAATTCTGCTACCTTAAACTGTCTCGCTGGAAGATCCACCACCACAGATTGTTTCGCCCAAAAATCTGCCACTAAAATTTGACTCGCCTGAACACCCACCACCACAAACTATCTACCCAAAAGTGTATCTCTTGAGGTTCTGCTACCTGAAATGTCATGCCTGAAGACCTGCCAAAACAAATTCTCTCACCTGAAGATCCAACACTATAAATTGTCTCTCCTGAAGATCAGCTAACAGAAATTGTCTTGCATAAAAAGCCAAAACCCAAAATTGTCTCGCCTGAGGATCCCCTACCTGAGATTTTCTTACCTGAAGATCAGCAACTGGAAATTGTCTCTCCTGTAAATCTTACACCAAACATTGTCTCGCCTGAATGTCCTCAACCTGAAATTGTCACGTCTGTAGATCCAGGAACCTAAATTGTCCCTCCTGAATTCCAACATCCACAAATTTTCTCGCTTAAGTATCCACCACCCAAAACTGTCCTGTCTGACAATCTGCTACCTGAAATTGTCTTACCCGAAGATATGCAACCCCAAATTGTCTCATCTGTAAATCTATCACCAAAAAAAAAACGTCTTGCCTGAAGATCCTCTACCCAGAATTTTCTCACCTGAAGATCAGCTATCTGCAATTGTCTCTCCTGAAAATACTTCTCCATAAATTGTCTACCACCCAAAAACTATCTTGCCTGAAGATCCTCCACCAAAAATTGTCTCTTGAAAATACGCCACCCCAAAATTGTTGCACCTGAAATTGTCTCGCCTGGGGATCTGCAACTCCAAATATTGTCTACTGAAAATCTGCTACCACAAATTGTCTCACCTGAACATCAACGACCTCAAATTGTCCCGCCTGAAGTTTTGATACCTAAAATTGTCTTGCTTGATGATCTGAAACCCTAAATTATCTCTCAAGTAAAATTAACTCATATAATTGTCTATCCTGAAGATCCTCTATCCCAAAATTGTCCCATTTGAAGACCTGCTACATAAAATTGTCTCGCCAGAAGATCCATGAATCCAAAATTGTCTCTCCAGAAGATCAATTTCCACTTATTATCTTGCCTGAAGATCCGCAAACCGCAAATTGTCTCTCTTGAGAATCTGCCACCAAAAAATTTCACCCCTAAAGCTCCCGACCCAAAATTGTTTTTTCCTACAGATACACTCTCTTAAATTGTCTCAACTGAATGTCTGCCACCCCAAATTTTCTCTCATGAAAATCTAACACCAAAAATTATCTAGCCTGAAGATCCACTACCTAAATATATATCTCTGCTAAAGATCTGGGAACCAAAATATTCTGCAGAAGATCCCTCTACCCAAGCTGTCTTGCCTGAAGATCCACTATCCAAATATCCTTGCATCAAGATCCTCATGCCAAAAATATCTCTTTTGATAATCTACCACCATAAAAATTTTTCTCCTGAATATCCAGTACCTGAAATCGACTTGCATGAAGATCTGCCACTGCAAATTGTCTCTACTGCAAATCTACCACCAGAAATTATCCCTCCTCAAGATATTTCACCCATAAATATTGACAACTAAAGATCCACAAGCTGAAATTGTCTCGCCAGAAGATTTGCCACATCAAAACTATCACCTGAAGATCAGTTACTCCAAATAATCTTGCCTGAAGATCCGTCATCGCAAATTTTCTCTCTGGAAGAACCAATACCGAAAAATTGTCTCACCTGAATAAGCACCTCCCCAAATTGTCTCTCCTGAAGAACTGACCCCCAATATTTTCTTGCTTTAAGATCGACCACCACAAGCTGTCTAACAGGAGATCCGCCACTAAAAATTGTGTTTCATCAAGATCAACCACAACAGGTCATCCCGCCAGAAAATCCGCCATCAAAATTTGTCTCGCATGAACACCAACCACCACAAACTACCTGCCCTGAAGATCACACTCCCAAAAAGTGTCTTTAATGAAGTTCTGCTACCTGAGATTATCTCGCCTGAACATCGGCCACTAAAAATTCTCACGCCTGAAGATCCATGACTAAAAAATTGTATCACTTGAAGATCAGCTACCAGAAATTGCCATGCCTAAAGATCAACGACCTGAAATTGTCTTGCTTGAAGATCCGATACCTGAAATGATCTTACCTGAAGATCTGTAACCACAAATTTTCTCTCCTGTAAATCTATTACCAAACAATGTCTTGCCTGACGATCCTCTACCCAAAATTTTCTCAGCTTTTTCCAAAACCTAGAATTGTCTCTTCTGAAGACCCACCAACCAAAACTAAGTCGTATGAAGATCCGTTACCTAAATTTGTCTTACCTGAAGATCTGTAACTCTAAATTCTCTGTCCTGTGAATCTACAACCAAAAATTTTCTCGCCTGAAGATCTTCCTGAAAATCCTCCAACCTAGAATTGACTTAGCTGAAGATCTGTCAGCACAGATTGTCTCTCCTGAATATCTGCTACCACAAGTAGTTTCACCGGATGATCCATCACCCAGAATTGTCTCGCCTGAAGACACGCTACCTAAAATGATCTCACTCGAAGACAGGCATCCCCAAAATGGTCTTTACTGTAAATTTACCAAAAATGAAATGTCTTGCCTTAAGATCCTTTGCCCAAAATTGTCTCACCTGACAATCCACTACCTAAAATTGTCTCACCTGAAGGTCCAGGAACCAAAATGTCTCTCTTGAATATTAGCCTCCAAAGATTTTCTTGCCTGAAGATCCAAACCCCAAAATATTGTTTTGCCAAAAGATCCCTCACCACAAACTCTCTCTTCAAAATCCAACACCCCAAATTGTTTATACTTAAAATCTGCCACCAAAAATTGTCTCCCCTAAAGATCTACGAACCAAAATTATTTTCTCAGAAGGTCAACTATATTTTTCTTAGCTGAATATCCGCCACCCTAAATGGTCTCTCCACTATATCTACCACCAAAAATTGCCTACCCCGAAGATCCTCTACAATAAATTGTTCCACCTGAATATCCGCAACCTAAAATTTCTTTCGCTGAAGATCCGGGAACCCAAATTATTTCTTCTGAAGAAAAGCCTCCACAAAAGGCCTTACCTGAAGACACACTCCCCGAAATTTTCTTGCCTAAAGACATGTCATTGTCTCTCTTGAAAATATGCAACCAAAAATTGTCTTGTCCCATGATCCACTCCTGAAAATGCCTCGCCTGAAGATATGTCACAAAAAAAAATTGTTCTTCCTGAACATCTGTCACCCCAAAATGTCTGAAGATTTGCCACACCAAAACTTTAACCTGAAAATCTGCTAACAAAAATTGTCTTACCTGAAAGTTCCTACGCAGCCAATTGTCTCTCCTGAAAATCCACCACACAAAATACCCTTGCCTGAAAAACCGCCTCAATATTGTGTGACCTGATGATCCACTACCAAATATATTTTCACTGAAGATCTGCCAGCCCAAACTGTCTTGCCTGATGATTTGCGACCATAAATTGTTTCGCCTGAAGATCCTCCTTCAAAAATTATCTTGCATGAATATCCACAACAATTAATCTCCCGTGAAGATACGCCACAACAAATTTTCTCTCCTGAAGATTCACCGACCAGAATTTTTTGCCAGGAGATCCGCTAATAAAAGGATCTTGCCTGAAAATCTTCCACCAAAACTTGTCTTTTCAGAGAATTCACCACCACAATTTTGTTTGCCAGGAGATCTGCCACCACAAATTGTCTTGCCTGAAGATCTGCCACCACAAATGCTCTTCCCTGAAGATCCATTATCGAGAATAGACTCGCCTGAAGATCCACTACCTGAAAATGTCTCACTAGAAGATCCGCCAACACAATTTTTCTAGCCCGAAGATCATCCACCACAAATTGTGTTTCCTAAAGGTCCGCCACAAATTGTATTTCCTAAAAGTCTGCCATCAGAAGATGTATCTCATAAAGATACGCCAATACAAATTATCTCACATCAAGCTCCACATCAGAAATGGTGTCCCCTGAAGATCAGTCACCATAAATTGTCTTACCTGAAGATCCACCGTCAAAAATTTTGTATTCTAAAGATCCACTACCTGAAATTGTACAACCATTATAACATTCCCTCCCCCCCCCCTGCAAGTTCTTGCCAGATGATCGGCCACCACAACTTGTCTCCCTTGAAGATCCACCATCAGAAATTATATTGCTTGATGATCCGCTTCCTCAAAATGTCTCACCTAACGATTCGCCAAGGCAAAGATCCTTCACAAAATTTTCTCACCTGAAGATCCACTGAACAATATTGTCTCACCTGGATATATGTCACAACAAACCTTCTCCCCTGATAGTCCGCCACCCCAAAATTGTATCAGATGGCGACCTACTATCTGAAATTGTCTGGCTTGAAGATAAGCCTCTAAGAATTGTCTCTCTGGAATATCCACTACCTAAAATTGTCTCACCTGAAGATCTGCCATTGCATATAGCTTTGCCTGATGATCCAAAACCCAAAATTATTTTGTTTGAAGATCCATTGCCTTAAATTCTTTCTCACGGGAAGATCTGCCACCAAATATTGTACCATCTGAAGATCTGCCAACACAAAATTGTGTCACCTTAACATTTGTTAGCTGAAATATCTCACCTGAAGATTCGCCACACCAAAACTGTAACATTATGATCACCTACCTGAAATCGCCTTGCATGAATATACATCACCACAAATTGTCTCTCCCATTCAACCACCGCCCAAGATTTTCTCTCCTGAAGATCTACCTCCTCAAAATTAACTCACCTGAAAACCCACATCCCTAAATTGTTTTGCCTCAAGAGCCCCTACCTAAAATGGTTTAGCCTGAAGATATCACACCACAAAATGTTTATCTTGAAGATTCGCCACGCCAAAATGTGTCGCCAGAAGATCTACAACCATAAATTGTATCGCCTGGAGATCCACCACAACAAATGGTCTTTCCGAAGGATCCATCACCTCAAACTGTCTTTTCTGAAGATTTGCCGCTGAAATTGTTTTGTCTGATGATCAGCTACCTGAAGTTATCTCGCTTGAAGATCATTGACTACAAATTCTCTTGCCTGAAGATTTGCCACCACATATAATCTTGTCTGGAGATATCCCACCACAAATTATCTTGAATGAATATCTACCACCTAAAATTGTGTCCTCTGAAGACACTCTTTCTGAAATTGTTTTACCCGAAGATCCATCCAAACTTTTTTTCTTTAATATCAACAACCACATAATTTTGTCACCTGAAGATCACTACCTAAAATTCTCACGCCTGAAGATCACCCACCACAAATCATCCTTCCTAGAGATTCACCGCCTCAATTTGTCTTGCCTTGAGATTCGCCAAAACAAATTGTCTCCCCTGAAGATCCGCCACAATAAATTGTCTCTCCTGGTGATCCATCATCGCAAATAGCTGTGCCTGAAGATCCACTAGCTGGAAATGTCTCGCTTGAGCAGCTGCCACCACAAGTTTTCTTTCTTGAAGATCAGCTACCAAAAACTGCCTTGCCTAAAGATCCACCACCACAAATTGATTTTGCATAAGATGCGCCACTACAAATGGTCTCCCCTCAAGATCCACCATCAGGAATGGTGTAGCCTGAAAATCCACCTGCAACAAATTGTTTCGCGTGAAGATCCACCATCGAAGATTGTGTCTCCTGAACATCCCAACCTAAAAATGTCTCGCCATTATATTCGCTACCACATATTTTCTTCCCAGAAAATCAGCCACTAAAAATTATCATACCTAAGAATCCGGGACTGCAAATTGTCTCGCCTGAAAATCCACCACCACAAATTGTGTCTCTTTAAAGTCCACCATCGAAAATTATCTTGCTTGAAGATATGCTACCTATAATTTCTCACCTGAAGATCTGCCACCACAATTTCGCTTGCCTGATGATCAGCCACCACAAATTTTTCTCACCAAAAGATACGCCACTGAAAGTTGTCTTACCTGAAGACCCACCAGACAAAATTGTCTCGCCTGGAGATCGGCCACCACAAACTGTCTCCCCTGATATTCCATCATCCAAAAAAAGTATCAGTTGGCAATCCGCTATCTAAAATTATTGGGCCTCAAGTAATCTCTCATGGAGAGCCACCTCCAAAAATATATTTTTGCCTAAATATCGGTTACATGAAATTGTCTTGCTTGGAGATCAGCCTCCAAAATATGTCTCGCCTGAATATCCACTACATAATATTGGCTCGCTTGAATATCCGCTGCCTGATATTGTCTCACCTGGAGATACGTCACCAAAAATTGTATCATATAAAGATCCACCACCAAAAAATTTTGTCACCTTAAGATTTGCTAGCTGAAAATGTGTCCATGAAGATTCGCCTCAACAAAACTGTCACATGAAGATCAACTACCTAAAATTGTCTCGCCTGAAAGATACGTTACCACAAATTATTTCTCCCGGAGAGCCACCACCCAAGAATTTATCCCGTGAAGATATGCCTCTGCAAATATTGTCACCTGAAGATCTACCAAGCAAAGTTGTCTCACCTGAAGATCCTCCTCCCAAAATTATTGTGACTGGAGATTCACTACGTGGAATGGTTTCGCCTGATGATCCACCGCCCCCCCCCCCTCCACCCAACCACAAATTTCATCTCTCGAAGATCTGCCACACCAAATTGTATCGTCAGAAGATCTACCACCAAAAATTGTCTGGCGTAATGATCCACCACCAGAAATGGTCTCTCATGAAGATCAGTCTCCTCAAATTGTTTCTGATGAATATTTACTGCCAGAATTGTTTTGCCAGAAGGTCAGCTACTTAAAATAACCTCACTTGAAAATCATCCACCAGAAAATGTCTTGCTTGAAGATTCACCACCACAACTTACCTTGTCTGCAGATATGCCATAACAAATGGTCCCTGATATTGCGTCTCCTCAAGATCCATCCGAACTGTTTCTCTTGAATATCCACAACCCCATAATAGTGTAACCTGAAGATCTGATACCTGAGATTTTCTCGCCTGAAGATCACCAACCCCAAATCATCCTGACCGGAGATCTGCCACCACAAATTGTCTCAGCTGGAGAAGCGGATCCACAAATTGTCTCCAATAAAGATATGCTGCTCAAAACTATTTCTCCGAAAGATCTACCACACAAGAAATGGCTTACCTGAATATCCTCCACCCAAAATTGTCTCTTGCAAATCTGCCACCCCAAACTGCCTCTCCTGTAAATCTGCCACCACAAGTTGTCTCAAGTAAAGATCCCCGAGCCAAATTTATTTTGCCTTAAAATCCACTACCTCAAATTGTCTTACCTGGAGATCCACCACCCCAAATTGTCTCTCCTTTATATCTACCACCAGAAATTTTCTACCCTGAAGATCCCCTACCAGATATTGTTTCACCTGAAGATCCTCTACCAGATATTGTTTCACCTGAAGATCCGCAACCTAAAATCATCTCAGCTGAAAATCCGGGAACCCAAGGTGTCTCCTCTCCAGATCGTCCTCTAAAATTGTCTTACATGAAGATCCGTACATTATTGTTGTGTCTTTTTTCTTTTACATCCAATCGGATGGAACCAGGCGAACGCTTCTTCGCTGGCGAAACATGATAATTTCAGTGGCGTGGTGTTGATAGTAGAGTCTGTGTCTAATGGCAGATTCATCAAAACAATAGGCCATAGCAGTGCAGGAGCAAGCGAGAGGAGGCTGAAAACTCTGGTGATCACCATTGTGCGAATTCACCAGCTATGTGGTAACTGAGAAATGGTGTGATTACGCTCAGCTTCACTTAAACAGACAGCGAACTATTATAGCAACAGTTTCCGTGAAAAGACTGATACAAGCAATACAGGCAGAAACAAGTTATCACTGCGAGAGGAAATCGTTAACAATATAAAAAAATAGAGAAATACCGGTACAAAGCACGAGTGCGTGATACATGTATAGTACAATGTATATAGCACTATCTTTTTCTTGTACTTCATTTTTGCCGCTTGGGATTCACTAATTCCAACAAAATGTAATGGCAAAGTTGTAATTTCTGCTAATAGGAGTCTAATTTTTTATAGTTTAAGTCCTGGCAAAAAATCGTAAAGGCTAACTGGTACTCTTAAGGGGGGGGGGGGCGACCAGAATACCAATATATGGGGCTGAAGAAACGCACAAAATCATGAAAAAATTCATAGGGCTTCGAATGGCAATGGAAAATGAGTATACGAAATAACTTGTCAAAATTCCCCTTACGTTCATAGTTATAGGGTAATCAGTAAAAGCAACTCACTAAACCATAAACATTGTTCCCTGAAAGAAAATGCAGTATTTCGTTGATTATCACATTTTTTTTTTACAATTATTACATTTTAATGTAAAAGAAATTGTGAACTAGGGCAGCTGTATAACTCCCACGAGTCGCAAAATATGTAGTATTACACCATTCGTCCTTGAGTCCTACCAAAAACCTCAGAGAGAGTACTTGCCTGAGTGGGACCATTGACACTCACTCATTTTTACATTTGTTTTTCTCAATTTTGGCAAGAGTTCTACCTTTTCAAAGACTAAAGACAATTTCAACATCTTGCTAACACGACGAAGAAGAAAATTCGTTCTATTAATTTAAGCGTTCAGAAGAGGGTAAATATCAGTTGTGCAGAGAGAGAGAGAGAGAGAGAGAGAGAGAGAGAGAGAGAGAGAGAGAGAGAGAGAGAGAGTGTTTTGGATGGAAAAGTGACAGCCTTGCCTGAAACGGGCAAAAGAAGTAAGTTATACAGCATACTCTTCTGGTGCTTTGTCTACCAGAAATCTACATAAAACATCAGTATTACCCATCTTTGATGTAGGATGATATTCTATTTCATAATGATGTGCGGCTAACGATATTGCCCAATGTTGTAGTCTTGCAGCTAACAACTTGGGTAAACTTGCTTTTGGACCCAATATTGCTAACACGATTATGATCTGTAACAAGTGTGAACTTTTTCCTTCCATAAAGATGCATATAAAATTTCATAACTCCATACACTAATGTTAAACCTTCTTTTTCTACTTAGGAGTAATTCCTTTCTGCCTTGTTCAATATTTTAGAAGCGAAAGCGATTGGCTTTTCTGTTCCATCTGGCATTATAAAATACTGCACTTGAACCTATGATCGATGCATCACAATCTAATTTAACTGGTCAATCCATTTGATAATGTACTAGAAATGTAGGTGATGTTATTTCCTGCTGGATTCTTAAAAATATTTCTGACAATTTTTTGTTCAATTCCACTCGCCACACTTATTCAATAGGTTATACAATGGATGTGCGATTGTAGATAAATTCTGAATGAAATTTTCATAAAAGTTACTAAACCTGGAAATGATTTTAATTCCTTAAAATTTTCTGGTACCATTGTGGATTTAGCATTAACTACAAAACCTAAGTATTCCATCAAATAGCTAATATACTGTACATTTGTTCTTATTTACTCTGATATTATGTTCCTTCACCTTCTTCAGAACTGTCTGTAATCTTTCTCTATGTTCTCTTATCTTTACCAGAGACTAAAATATCATCTATGAAAATTAATACTCCTTGCATTCCGGAAAAAATCTTATCCATAGTTTTTTGCCTTATAGCTGGACTACTTATTACTACATAAGGCAATCTCTTTGGTCTATACAAACCTAAAGATGTATTTACTCTACATAGTTCTTGTGAATTTTCATCTATGGGAAGCGGTTGAAATTCTTGTCTTAGATCTACCTCAGCAGTAGGTTGACCAGGGCACCAGCCACCTATTGAGATACTACCACTAGAGTGTTATGAATCCTTTGACTGGCCAGACAGTACTACATTGGATCCATCTCTCTGGTTACGGTTCATTTTCCCTTTGCCTACTCATACACCGAATAGTCTGGGCTATTCCTTACAGATTCTCCTCTGTCCTCATACACCTGACAACACTGAGATTACCAAAAATTTCTTCTTAACCCAAAGGGGTTAACTACTGCTCTAGAATCGGTCAGTGGCTACTCCAGAAAAGTGGATCCCAGGATATACTGTAAAAGAGATAAGATATCTACATTATGATGTTCAAGTTGGTGAAAATATTTTAATAGTCATGTTGATCAATTACGGCTTTTAAATGAAAATCCTGTTAATCATGTGAATATTAGCGAAGAAAGATTGTCAGAAGCCGTTAAATCAAATGTTAACCAAGATGCTCAAACATCAGATATAGATTCAGAATATATGCGTGTACCAGTACAGGAGGAAGTTAGAGTACTTCTCTATTGGATGAATAGAAGGAAGCCCCATGAGAGATTAGATTTGTAGTTTTGTACAATGCCAAGTTAAAGGGAGGAGGCTGTTATGTATTTTATATTGTAATACTATATATGCACCGGTATTAAAAGTAATGTTGCACAGTATTGCATTGATAGAACATATTTAAACATACAGAATAAGTGTAGTAGTGTATGTTATGAAGGATTTAATCATCAATCAAATCCCCAAAAGTTGGGATGTGATTCTTCTCACTTTAGCATTGTAGTAGTATTCAATCTTTTATAGAGTTCAGCTCCTTTGTTATTTTTGTATTGTTGTGTACGAGTTTTGTTTACATTTTCTCACTCGAAACTCACAAGTTGTTAGAGAAGATCTGAGAAGTAAGCTTAAGAAAAGTTAAACGTATTTGAATAAGAAGTCTATGATTATATCCCATCTACCCAGAAGACAAGTCGGCGAAGAGGAATGGGATAGAAACAATCTCAACGAACTAACAAATTATCTTATTATTCCAGGTGAGTGAGCTGATATCATGAAAGTGTGATGTAGGCCTAGCATCACAGTTACTTAATTTGATATTGAATATCTCTCTCTCTCTCTCTCTCTCTCTCTCTCTCTCTCTCTCTCTCTCTCTCTCACTCAACATTTACATATGGCAATTTATAGGTTATTTCATCTTTTTTTATTGGAATTGCTTTCATACTCTTTGCACCTCCCATCCTATGAAGCCTTTTCTTTTCCTTTATTGTGAAGTTCTAAACTTCTCTTGTACAATCTCTCTCTCTCTCTCTCTCTCTCTCTCTCTCTCTCTCTCTCTCTCTCTCTCTCTCTCTCCTAAAGCCAATATAAATTAAACAAGAAACTGAATATGAAGTTATAGGTGCAGATATTAACATCATAAGAATAATACATGTCCATACTAGTAATATACAGTCTACCACATCAATCGCAAGAACAGGACGAAGTGCTGTACAGACAACACAGACAAGAAGTGAACAACAAGCTAGCTGTCCTAATGTGCGACTTCATTGCAGTAGTAAACTAGGTCAATATGATATCTACACCATACACAGAATGACACAGGCAAGTACAATTTAACAGAATGAATTCTTTCAACGGTGAGTCGATAAACCGGCTAGGGGAAACACTACCAGATTCTGTGCTAGCAACAGAAGAAAATTTAGTATCCAGTGTTCCAGTCGGGGAAAACTATGGCAAAGTGACCACAGAATAGTTATGTTCCAAGGAAATATTCTTCATGTAAAAGAAAAGTAAATTATAAATAAAGCCGTATGTTATTAACGTATTTTCGGACAGGGAATCCTTTCCTTGTAAAAAATAACTTTTCCATAACGAAAAACACCCATTTCATCCAAAAATGACAATTATTTTTGTCCAAAATAAATAATTGATATATATATATATATATATATATATATATATATATATATATATATATATATATATATATATATATATATATATATATATATATATTATTTACTGCAGGAAAATATATATATTCTGTTCAAAATGTTTTACCTTACACATATATAATGGTTCTTGCTCAGCAGTGGACTTGCTTAGCTCGCTGAAAAATAATTGTCATGCTCCGTATGTACTGGCAAGCGGTATGTTGAGCTGCGCACGCTAATATTAGAAATGTTCTACCCTCTACGCAATGGTTTTTCTTCAAACGTAGGCTCGTTTAGCTAGCCGAAAAAAAAAAATGAATAAATAAAATACATCCATCGTTTATACTGGCAAAGTGGCAAGCGGTAATGTTAGGTTGCGCATGCTAACATTAACAATATTCTACCCAATACATAATGGTGTTTCTTCAAACACAGCTGGCAAAAAAAAAAAAAAAATAAAAAAATAAAATATTAAATAAAAATAAATCCATCTCCCTTTGTACTGGCAAGCAGTAATGTTGAGCTGCCTGCGCACGCTAACATCAATATAATTTCAATAATTAACTACATTCACTTACCGGCTATTAGAGTAATAATAATAACTTACTTGTTGGTTGGGACGTCAAAGGCCGGTGTCTTCCAGCAACTGTTACTGTACTGGAGTGGGTGGAGGGTAGAGTCGAAAGTGTTTTATTACATCTGGTGTACCATGATAATTTCCATGAACTTCCCTTCGGCTTCTCAGTACGGATAACTACAACCATTACGCATTTGTATAGGAAGTTCCATAATAGCACACGAAAGTAGAATACGGACAAGGCTTAAAACAGACAATGGTTTTACAGGGAAAAAGGCCTGGGAAGGAGTCAAGGGAATAATCTGATACACCTGAAGAGATAAGGAAAGGGGGGGGGGGGGGAGAAATATCACCAACCCCCTCCCCCCGTGAAAACTTTCCATACGTATGGGCACGTGATTGGTTAACTGAAACAGAACGGAGTCTACAAAGTAAACTTGAATGAACTTAAATGGGAGACTTGTACATAGAAATTATTTATGTGAAAAATGGTTGTGAAAAGGCAATAACAACAGGTATGAAGGAAAAATAGTAGGTTAAATTCAAGAGAATAATAAATATTATTTAATGGTAATAAATTGGAATGCCATAATAAGGGAGAACAGGGTTGAAACGGGTATGGAAACAAAGAGAAATATGCAAGTGGGTATTGCATCAATGAATATATAACAACGTTATTAGAGGGGTAAAGACTCGTAGTATACTTGAATAACTATGGTAAAAAAATATGTCCACTAGGGTATTGCCTGAACATACGGTATTAGAAGAATGGCTAGGATAAAACGCCATACGACCATGTAGGTTTGCATAAAAGAATGAGTGAATACGGTATTAGAATCGTCAGATCAAGAAGAATACTTGAATGCTGTGGGGGAAAATGAGGAACGTTCATAAGAAAACGAGTAATTCTTGCGTAAAGGTAATATGTACATGTGGGTATTATAAAAAAAAAAAAAAAAAAAAAAAAAGTACATGGCAGGCTAGGTCCAGTAGTATACCTGAATGTTGTGGTTAAAAATACTTGAATCACGTGGAGAAAAATAGGGAGGTGTTATAAGGAAACAAGGAATCTTATTGGTAAAAATAAAGGAGGGCGGTTTCTATGTGGAGGGCGGGGTTCATGCACAGATCTAAAAGTGACATGCACATACTTACGAACGGGAGCGAATACAACCGACCGGTAGAATTTCAACAAATAGATGAAAGATATACGGTTTGTATAGGATATAGACAATTTTTGCAGTTTTCTATAGATTCATTCAAGGGTGGGTCGATAAAGCAGCTAGGGGAAACGTCCAAGAATATAATCTATAGAGAAGAAAAAGTTTGTTGTACCTTTATATATCGTATGTTTTCCGCACCCAAATCCCCGAGTTCCCCCTGGGGTCCCCATTATGAACATCTGGTGTACCATGATAATTTCCATGAACTTCCCTTCGGCTTCTCAGTACGGATAACTACAACCATTACGCATTTGTATAGGAAGTTCCATAATAGCACACGAAAGTATAATACGGACAAGGCTTAAAACGGACTAACTGAATACAACTGTACGAATACAGCAATAATTTAGAAAAAACAGGGAACATAGATACATACTAAGACTCATTTATAGAAACGTATATTTAAAGGAAAAAAGGAAATGTACACTGCATAGGAAAAAAATGACCAACTTGAATTCCACATCCAAATGTTTCAACAGAAAAAGAGCCAGGGATAAGGAATTAGGAAACATAAATCAATAGGTCCACATACTTCAATATGGATATTTTTGAGCACAGAAAGTCAATCATTAATATAGATAAACTCGATAGAAATACCAAGATCAAAGGAGAGAAAAGTTGCTTCAGGTGGTAAATAAAAACTCGAAAGAATTTTTCTTTATATGTAAACAGTAAAAACCAATTAAATAGAAAAATAGACCCTTAAGAGAGACTGAGAATAATCTTATAACAAATGATTTGGAAAACCCTGAACTAATGAATGCATATTTCACAACCGTATTCTCTAGGAAAGAATCAACGACCTTTCCATAACCAGCTATTGAGAATATAAAGGATCACAACCACTACACTGAATCACCTTTATAAAAGCTGTCAAAAAGAAAATAAAGAGACTTGGAAAGTCTAAGGCAACAGGTCCATATGAATATGATATTAATCTAAGAGAGAGATTATATAACGAGAAGAGATAACCCCAGAATTTTACAAAAAGTTCCAAAAAACAGCAAACGAAAGGAAGGCACCACAAAATTAAAAGCTAAGCAATGTTCCTCCAATCTATGAAAAGGGACCACAGGAAGAACCTGGCAACTACAGACCTCTGTGTCTGACTTCAGTGCCTTGCAATATTTTTGGATCAACTATAGTAAATTCAATAATTACACATATAGAGAAAACAATCTTCTGATAGACAGAAAACAATTTTTTTAGACATCTAATGTGACAAATCTGTTTGAGTTTTTCAATATGTTTATAATTTATGACGAAATCAGAACAATAGGCATCATATACGTAGACTTTCAAAAATATCTCATAAGAAAATTATGGTTAATATTAGAGCACTATACATCTTTGAAGAGACAGCCAAATGCATCAAAGATTGGTTGGCAAACAGAAAACAGGGTTTTAATCAATGAAGGAGCCTCAAATTGGGTAGCTGTTACTTCAAGAATCCTTCCTTGACCCATTACTATGTGTGGTATACCTTAACAACCTATATTTAGGATAACCTTGTAAAATATCCAAATTTGCTGACAATACTAAAATGGGCAGATCTTCTGAGAACCAAGAAAATGTAGAAGCCTTAAAAAATATCTAATTAAGTTAGGTGAATGGTCAGGAAAATGTCGAATGCCTTTAAACTGTGGGAAATGCAAAGTTATGCACATAAGTCATAGTAACCCACAAGGAGATTACTCACATCTGGATGATGTAATAGAAAGTGGGAATCATGAGGAAGACCTCGTCATTTTTAATAGCAAATGTTTGAAGTCAACCAAACAAAGTATAAAAACTGAAAAAAAAAAATAATAGGTGATGACAAGAACATTCAATGACAGGAACAAAGATACACATCACTACTAAGACCCCGTCTAGAATACGGAGTCTAATTCTGGGCTCCGAGTATTTGGATGCATTTAGATCGATTGGAAACAGTAAAATATAGGCAACCAAGCCAAATTAATTCGACACTAAGGCAATTTGGATATAGATGGAGGATGGAACTTTTCCACTTATGTGATCTACAGATTATACAAATAAGGGGACTCTTTTTTAAGGAATAACAAATGTAGATTAAAACAATCTCTTTACGATTAGCATAAATCAGGTAATGGATGCAAACTGGAATTGAAAACGAATGCAACACCGCTCAACGTGGTAATTTCTTTACATAAAAAATAGTAAAAATATGGAATAGACTTCCAGCGGATGTAGTAAACAGTACAGTAGTATAAGAATTAATTAAAAAATAAGTTAGACAAGATCATACAAACTTTCTATACGTCCCAACCAAATTGCTCTACCCAAAAGGAAATAAAGTCTACCTGGATGGACTAAAAATTTGTCTTTGAGACATCCAAAACTCTCTCTCTCTCTCTCTCTCTCTCTCTCTCTCTCTCTCTCTCTCTCTCTCTCTCTCTCTCTCTCTCTCTCGTACATTTAATGCAATAAATTTTATATCTTTTGTGTCTTTTAGATGGTTTATATTACTCGTAATATAATATAATACCAAAAACACTATATTTCATGTGAGAATTATAGATAATTTCTATTATAGAAGAGCTTAAAAAGCATTGATTGCCCCTTATAAGCACGTAGAAATAACAAGATGTACTATTTCTGATGTTTATCATTATTTCTAGAAAAATAGTTAATTTTCTATTATTATTATTATTATTATTATTATTATTATTATTATTATTATTATTATTATTATTATTATTATTTCTGATAGAGAAGTTATGGTATTGATTACAATGTTTATCCTTAATGGACATCCTAATAAAATCTCAATAATAAATCCATTTATTGGTTTGGAAATATATTTGGCAATCAAACTCGGCTATATACATATGATTTGATTACCATTAATGAGTGTCATATAATTTGATTGAAAATGTGATATAAATCTGCAATATCATTTGATGGATGAGGAACAAATGATTTCTATGAACTCCAAATTTACCAATTTTGTTACGAAATTAAATATCCATTAGCAATAACTCAATTCCTACCAATGCGTGGATTCAAGTATAGAATCAGAAGCTAACTTAGTTTACTGGTTCATTATTATTATTATTATTATTATTATTATTATTATTATTATTATTATCATTATTATCATTATCATTATCATTATCATTATTATTATTATTATTATTATTATTATTATTATTATCGCGAACGAAGTGAGGGACCTTATAGGAAATGTCAAGAATTTTTAAAAGATATCTTACCCAACCCGTAGCCCAGTCATTCCCTAACCTTAGATTTCGGAGCGAGGTGACGGGGGTGGGGGGGGGGGAGGCTGATATTTTTGACAACCAATAACTCCTATATCAATAAATATATTTAAATAAAAGGGATTAAGGGATTATTCTATATATATATATATATATATATATATATATATATATATATATATATATATATATATATATATATATATATATATATAAACCTTTGTTTATGCCTATTTTCATGTTAATACCTCCTATAAGCAAACTACTCTTAGAGTTTTACAGATATCCATATGATTTCCACTGGGCTTTATGGGTATTATTTGAATTACGTACATATATTTTTTGATATTGATACATGCCATAATAAAAGTCAAGGTACTTTTTTTTTTTTTTTTTTTTTTTTTAAATCCGCGTGAGGCCGGTTTTCGGCGGTGCCGTAAATACTCGTAGAATATTTCACATGTCTAAATTAAATTTTCAGGGATATATTGAGTGGATATTTACTTTCTTCATGGCAATTTTCATGTTGAGATCTGCCATAGAAAAGCCACAGCAAACGTTTATTTTGGTATGGTTTGAATGGCTATTTTTGGCGGTGGAGTAGATTATCCTTGGAATAATTCAGCTGATATTTTCGGCGGAGGGGTCAATAACTCCTATAGCAATAATTATATTCAAATGAAATTTTAAGGGATTATCTACATATACATAAGCTTTCTTACTACCCATTTTCAGGTTCGTACCTGCAATAAGCATGCCCTGGCTGTCACTTATAATCGCAAGAAACGATTTTTAGCTAAAAAAAAATCTGTAAGAAGGAACAAATAGCTCCTAGAGTTTTATAAATATACAAACCATGTTTACGGGGTTTGATGGGTGTCATATGACCTAAATTCATACCAACGTTCTTTCTGATACGAGCCATAGAAAAGTTACAGTATCCATTTTTTTTATCCGTGGGAGGCCGATTTTTTGCGCTGCCTTAAATTTCTTGTATAATTCTTCACATTTGAGAATGAAATTTTAAGGGATTTATGAGATTGATATTTACTTTGTCCACACCAATTTTCATGTTGATATCAGCCACAGCAAATGTATATTTATGTATGGGTTGAAGGGTTATTTATTGCACTAGAGTAATTTGTTCGAATAATGCATATATCCAAATGAAAATTTCGGGATAGATGGGGAACATAGTTTCTCTGTTCCTGCCAGATTCCATGGTAATATCTACAATAAAAAGACACAGCTATCAGGTAGCCTTCTTAAATATGATGTTCAATATAGCAACACTACAGTGAACTGCATGATAGTGAACGACATCAAAGAGCGACATCATTAATGGACAATGCCGATCTCATAAACAATATCCATCCCGAGTTCAGCTACTTATTATTATGATTATTATTATGATTATTATTATTATTATTATTATTATCATTATTATTATTATTATTATTATTATTATTATTATTATTATTATTATTATTATTATTATTATTATTATTATTTTAGAAGTGATGGCTGCCTCAGAGGCATTATTCTTGTAGAAGACTTTTTCTATGGTTGTACTAAGTTTAATCTCATCATTAAATCATTCGACCACCAATTACGCAAAGTTCATTCCCTATGCGAGGGGACATAAACGGAATTTAGATTACATTTTTACGATGTAATAATACGAAAGGCGTTCGAAGGTCAGTAATTGAAGGTCAAATACATTTAAGTAATCTTTAATAGCTCATATGCAACGCGTTTCTAGCAAAAAAAAAGGATGTCTGCTTAAGTTGAAACGAATGGATAGAAACGTATGTATTGTAGATATCTACAGGTTCAGTCGAGTGGGACTAGGGGAGGATGATGTTCTTACTGGGCGAGAGCGAAGGTTGTAATAACGCCGAGTTAGCTGTTCGACCTCGTAAGTGGTTCAGTGCCAGAGGAGTTAGTGTTAAACTCCTTGTGGCTGTGTCAGTCTTGTCCATATCCGCTCAGTATTCTGTGGTTTGGGAGGCGGTGTTCCGTCGACTGATACACAGGAGAAACATTTCCTGTGTTGTATTGATGATGGGTTTCTCCTGTGGTATGAAGAGAGCCTTGAGTATACATTGGTGTTTGTTATTGGTGCTAGTGCTGTTGACTTTAATATGGTTGATTAGATGTCCCCTTGAGTCGTTGGTATCCTGAGTTTGTAGATAGCTTGTTTATATAACACCATGCTGGAGGTGGCAGGATAGTTTCTTAGTAAAGAGTAGCTGATCATGGCATTGGTATTGGTACACCCCATTGGTTTTCTAGACGGCTCTCCTACACACGGTGGGTCGGATTAATCTTGGCTGATTGGTAATAGATGACCAGACTGGCTTTGGTGATGTCTCATGTGGCTGATACGTGGCCTCTAAGGATATTTTTAATTGTTTTGGCATTTTAGATATATTTCTTGTGTATGAAACCTCTATAATAAAAATTCAAACTAGTAATTTTCATGGGTGCAGACGGGTCTAGTTCATACCATTGTAATGAAAGTAATACTTGGTGATAATTTCCAAGCTTTATTCAACAAATTAGCAAACTACCATATCTGTAACAAAGAAAGACAACAACGAATATCAACATAAATGCACATGTTAACACAAACACATAACTTATGAAAATCATGCTATAAAACATTAACATAGGAAGAACAAAACAATAAACAAAACAATATAAATACTCAAACATTGACAGTAAGAAACAGCTAAGACCAACTGATATTATCACATTCTCCCCTCCTAGAAAATTTAGCTTTAATCAAAACAAATGTATTGGTTTAATCCCATCCATAGTGATCAGGCGGCCTTGACACACGAATGGACCTTCTTATCTCAGTGGGCTCACTGGATTCATGACAATCACGGTTATCATGAGTTTGTGTATCCTGCACTTCAGTTGTATCTGGGGACTCCGTCTCTCCTGATGGTTCAACATGGTGTACAGGAGACGTTGCACCTGTAGGACTTGGGGCTAAGTCACGGGTAGACACAGTTGATTCTCTACCGTCTGGATATTTGACATTTGCATACATTGAGTGTGCATCCATGAGTTGAACCTCTTCAGTTAACGGTTCATCTTTGCTAGATCTAACATGCCATCGCAATAGTACAGGTCCAGGAGTCAAAAGCCATGACGGTAATGTACTTCCAAGACTAGAGCGTCGCTGAAACCTGAAAAAACGTTCATGCGGTGTCTCATTAGTTGCTGTACATAAGAGCAACCTAACTGAGTGCAAAACCTTAGGAAGTACTATCTCCCAGTGTTGAGTCTTCAAGCTACGACTTTCGAGTACTAGACAAATAGATTTCCAAATAATACCATTATATCTCTCAACCTGGCCGTTGCCCATCGGATGATAAGGTGTCGTTCTGCTGGTTGCAACCCCCTTCTGAGAAACGTACAGTTTCAGTTCTTGGGACATGAAAGAAGCACCTTGATCTGAATGAATGAAACTAGGCATTCCACAAAGGATTAAGATAGATTCAAGACATTTGATCACTGTTTTCGAATGCATGTTTGGACAGGGAAACACAAAGGGGAAACGTGAATACTCGTCAACAACCGTAAGAATGTACTAATTGCTCGTGGTAGAGGGCAGAGGCCCCTTGAAATCAATGCTAAGACGTTCCATTAGCTGGGTGGCCTTTATGAGGACTCCTTTTCGTGGACGATGGAATTTTGGTTTTTGTTGGGCACAAATTCTTCAAGAAGCACACACTCTTTTCACGTCATCTGTTGAAAACGGGAGGTTTTTGGATCACACAAAGTGCAAAAGGTGAGTGACGCCAGGATGGCAGAGGTTCTCATGGATGTCAGTGAGACTTGACATTGAGGAAATAAAACAACAATAGGCACGTGTCAGGGTGTCCGGTGCAATATTCTGTTTCCCCGGACGATACTGTATAGTATAGCTGTAGGATGCCAGCTCCAACCTCCACTCTTGTATCTAGTTGTTCTTTATTTTAGTTCGCTTCCTGCTGTCTAACATGAACATCACCGATCTTTGATCAGTAATCAGAGTAAAATGTCGTCTCGCTAAGAAATGGCTCCACTTGCGAACCGCTTGAATAATAGCTGTGGCCTCTTTTTCCACTGCTGGATAATGCAACTCGCTACCCTGGAGCGTTCTCGACATAAAAGCTACAGGGCAGCCACCCTGATTCAAGACTGCGGAGACAGCAACTCCCGAAGCATCACACTCTACAACAAAAGGAAGACTCTCATCCACAGCCCGCAGTGAAACATCCATAAGTTGTTTTTTTAAAGAATTGAAAGCAGCTAGTGCTGGCTCGCTCAGTGGAAAAGTTTTTGTGTTCACTAAGGGATGTATCATGTTAGAAAAACCAGGGATCCATTTGGCATAATAGGCAAACAATCCTTGAGCTCTTCGCAGAGAGCCCATATTTGTTGGAGGCGGTAATTCTTGAAGGGACGTAATCTGTCTGGGTCAGGCTTTATAACATTATTCCCGACACAATACCCTAGAACATTGATTGTAGGAACAGAAATAACCGATTTCCCTTCATTGAGGGTAAGGTTCCGTTTCCGAACCACCTCCAAGAAGTTTTGAACGTTTTCATCATGTTCAGCCTAAGATGCTCCACCTACAGTGATATTGTCAAGATATGGAAAAGTATCTTTGAGCTTCTCATCCTCAACTAGTTTGTCCATAGCTCTTTGGAATGCAGCTACACCATTCGTCACACCAAATGGAATCCTACAAAATTGAAACAATTTCCCTGCACCTTCAAAAGCAGTGTACTTCCTCTCTCTCTCTCTTTAATGCTGATTTGGTGATATGCACTCTTCAAGTCAAATGTGGAAAGCACCTTATATTTAGCAAGGTCATGTACCATATCCTCTATCCTTGGGAGGGGATAAGCATCTAGTTCTGTGTATTGGTTAATGGTCTGGGAATAATCAATACAAAGTCTCTTTTTATGCCTGTCAAGTGGATCTTTGACTACTAAAACCTGTGCCCTCCAAGGGGATATACTTGGTTCGATGATACCTTCAGATAGTAAATGTGAAATTTGGTCTTTTACAAACAGCTGGTCATCTTGACTATAGCGTGTGGATTTGACTGCAATGGGTTTACACTGTTGAGGTCAGTTCGGAAACAATGACGGTTCATCAATGTCAGCTGTCGCTAGTAAACAAACAGGTTTAGCGCCAGTTATCTTCAAACTTGGTCTTTTCCCTTCATATTGTAAACTCACGCTCTGGTGTTGCTTTTGGAAATCATAACCTAAAATGACATCACAACACAAATCCTTCAGGACCCCTAGCTGTATACAGGGATATCTCTGATCAAGGTGAACCAAGTCTACTATGACAAATCCAGGGGAACTAGCATTGAACGATTTTGATGCCATTGAGCCCGCTGAGCTTGCAGGGACTACTGTCAGTTTTAGTCTCTGCGCTACTTCCTCACGTATAAAACTATCCGAGCTACAAGAATCAACTAGTGCCTTCAATGAGTGGCCATTTACAGTGATGTTTGTAGCTGCATGTGAAAGATTATTTGGATAAGTGGCAGTTATTGTAAGCAAAGTGGGATTATACAATGTAGCAGTGGTACTACCTGAAATTTTTGATTTACAAACTTTTGCAAAGTGGCCTGTTTTACCCCATTTGTTGCATGTGGCAGTACGTGCGGGACAACTCACTCTACCTGTACTGTGAAGTGCATTACCACAAAAATAACATTTTCTCTTTGATAAGTAGGCAGCGGCAACAGCTGAACCTCCCGGTGAACTTCCTTCAGCTCCCTCTTGCGTTGGATGTTGCTGCTGGTCACCGGTTGGCTGAGCCTACCGCTCTGGAACTAAAGCAGCAGTATGAGGAACAGGTGGCGATGCATATGTGTCGGCACTGCGCTGGGCAAGATACAACGTACGAGCTTGAATGTGTGCAGTTTCCAGATTCAGTGACTTATTCTCTAGTAACCGCTGACGAATAAATACTGAGGCAATACCAGTGATAAATGCATCACGTACTAGCTCTTGCCGATATTGTTCTGCTGTGACTGGCTGGAAGTTGCAGTCTTTGCTAAGTTTATGTAACTCACGCAGAAATTCGTCAATGGATTATCCTGACTGCTGTCGTCGCGTCGCTAAAACATGTCTAGCAAAAATCTCATTTGGCAACTTGACATAAACACTATCCAGTTTAGCGATTGCACTCTCAAATGTACTACAGTCTTCGATCAGTTCATATACACTCGAGGACACACAATTCATTAATGCCCTCAACTTGTCTGGTGCAGCCTCTCCACTTTTTTCTATGAAATTAGTGAATGTTCTATGCCAGTGCTTCCACTCTTTGGCTGCATTGGACGAGCTGGGATCCGTGTCCAGTCTGGACGGCTTCAGTAACTTAGCCATGATGAGTATGTGTTGGATAAATTGTAATGAAAGTAATACTTGGTGATAATTTCCAAGCTTTATTCAACACATTAGCAAACTACCATATCTGTAACAAAGAAAGACAACAATGAATATCAACATAAATGCACATGTTAACACAAACACATAACTTATGAAAATCATGCTATAAAACATTAACATAGGAAGAACAAAACAATAAACAAAACAATATAAATACTCAAACATTGACAGTAAGAAACCGCTAAGACCAACTGATATTATCACAACCATTAGTCGAGTTCCTTCTTGATCTCGCTGCTCAATGCCTTACTTGAGCTATCGTTGTTAATAACGACCTGGTTCACATGCACACTGTCAAGCTTGTCAGGGGCCTTCCACAATGAAAAATTCGACAAGGCTCTATTGAAGAAGGCCTTACAGTGGTCGCTCTCACCCTTAAGGCAAAGGCTAAAATTAGCTGGGTTGGCGTAGGCAAAGGTATCAAATCCATTGTTAGAGGTCCTTACATTGACATCTAGGAAGGGGAAGTCGTTAGCAGAGGATCTGCTCGAGAGTTAAGCGGAGAGAGCTGCCCTCCTTGAATGTGTGTCGAAGTTCCTCGATGACTTGCAGGGATGAAGCTTTGATGATGGTGTCATAAATATAATTGACGTAAATGTAGCATTTGCAAAGTCTTGAAAAAACCTATTTTTTAACAATGACGCTATATAAGTGCAAGAAAAAGACTCCGACGGGGAACCTATGATGATACTGTCCTTCTGGATGCATATGTGGGTGGCTCCGATACATGAAACGTAACATTTGTGTTATAAAATATGTGGTAGGGATAAATTATTATTTATATCTTGGCATGTAAATAATAAAAGAAAACTTTTTTTACTACTAACGGGACAGCGTATTTTTAAGCAACTTTGAATATCAAGGAATGATTATTTAACTATATTGCATAAATGCTCTCACAGGTAGAAGTACACATACAATCGCTGTATTCCAGCGTCTTTCCACTCAAAAAATTCTGTGAAAATAAACTTTAGGAAATTCATATATTTGAAATACATTTTAGAGGCCTCTATTCATGTTCCGCTCTCATTTCAACAAATGAATATTTTTAGCTCAACCTATATTTCAAAGTCTGGCAAACTACATTTTGCAATAATATCTACCTTCAAAATCTACAGACTTACTGCATTGCACTTCTATAATCCATGCACCTAAAACCTATCAATGTTTTATTAATTAGAGTTGTTGGATATCCTATAAAGCATAATTAATAAGAACATTACTAATTTAGATGATATATTTAAAGGATTTATTCAGACGATATATGTTATCTTGTATGCAATTTAAGATGGAATGATGTCTTTAAATACAAAAATAACTAACCTCCTCTCATCGCCTAATAATTTGTTATCCTAAGTTTATTTTAAGAATCATTCCTTATTATTACTATTTTTTGTTTTTGAGTTTGGTTGTCTTTAGTAATCATCAGTATTATGATAAGCAAAACCTTTCATCAGTAATACTTGTACTTTCAAATATCAACAATACCAATCAAACGTCATTAAATTATTCTTGAATGATAAGAATGATTATCACGTACAACTAACACCAATTGTGATCATCAACTCTAATTAAGTCTTTTTGTTTTTCACTCCGACATGCAGGCATAAGCAATCAGGGTGGCTTTGATATGTTGGTATGATTTGCTATTAACAAGATTCCTCTTTTGTCATGGTTAGGACTGGTAGTGGATACGTCAAAATATTATCTTTGGCCGTAGTCATCCTCTTAAGTTAAAATGATCTAATAGATTATAGAATCAGAATTTATAGAGCATTGCCAGTGTAAATAATAAAAAAGGTTAAAAGGTACAATGGTTATGTTTTATGCTCCTGTTTTTATTTTGATTTTTAAACCAAAATAAACCTCAAAAACATGAAAAGTTAACTTAGTCCACTTACTCAAAAGTTATTTAATAATGATCATTATGAATACTATATCGCACACCATCGTATATGGAAAAATATATTTAGTTCTTCATGGAACTTTCACATGTCCATCTAACTGTAAGCATCTCTTCACTCATCTTGTATGAGATCTTTAAAAAAAATAGGCTGGTCCTACTTTCTCTTAGGAATTAATTTTACAATATGCTCTTTACCGAGGACAGATTACGTCATAAATCTCGGTCTCTTAATGATGAATAGGACATAAAGGTGCTTCTTTCTTTCTTTCTAGAGAGAGAGAGAGAGAGAGAGAGAGAGAGAGAGAGAGAGAGAGAGAGAGAGAGAGAGAGAGAGAGAGAGAGAGAGAGATGATATTCAAAATTATTTTTTTCTCTGTTCAAAAGGTATAAAATTCACGAAACTATTGTTTTTGTCTATAGCAAATAAATAATATCGAAAAAATACATTAAAATACTCATTAACACATTTTATAATCATAAAAGACACAAAAATAAACTGACGTTTTCATACAAACCTCTAAATTTCATAAGTATTATCAGTATTTCATGTAATTCCAATGGGATCAATATATATTAGCGAACTGAATAAATTTGAATTTAAGTAAGATATACTAAACTTTCTCTCACGTGAAGGCAATACTTATCCACTTGCTCTAGTTTCTAGTACGGGCTTGACCTTCAAACTTTAAAGTTCTAAATATGACATCTAAGATTCTCTAGTTACCGTTGAATATCTGTGCATTACTAATCAACTACAGTTACATCCTTCATCTCACCTTCTAATACTTATGAGTTTCTCAAACTATATATTCCTGAACTTTTTTATTCCAGTCCATCTCCATCAATTGAGCATCAGACTGCAAAACACTCTACTAACTACCCGAGGAGCTCAAATTCCAGGAAAACCAAACACAACTAAATGTGCTAATTCTAGATGATATTGCTTTTCAATGAAATTATGAGATATTGCCCATTTCAG
>NC_090741.1:1351262-1356262 GCF_036898095.1 Palaemon carinicauda | reverse complement strand
AACGCATAGTTTGTAAAGAACCACTGCGTCAATAAGAAATATCGACCAGTTCTCCGTTCAATACTGTATTGGACAAAGGTTTATATCCAAGTAGGAGGAAACTTGCATATCCGCCACCGTCCCCTAAGGGCATGGAGTCCTCCCGCCAAGGGAAAGCATAAACCAATGCAAAAAATGCTTGCATAAAGGAACAATCTATTAGAATTATCCCAGATAAATATACATAATATGTAATGCTAAATTATTTCCAATAAATTGACACAGGTGAAGGAGACGCAAGGTTCCAAAGAACTAGTTTATTGACAAGCAATAAATAAAACAGGTTAACAAAAATTATATATATATATATATAAGAGGAGGATAACCAAAAATAAGCATAAGCATGATAGTAAACAGAAACTTGTTTATCTGAAAGAAAAACATTAGCGCCACTTTTAACATACCGAGGTATCAAAATTGTAAAAGTCTGAATTACCAATCAGTGACCTTAGCGTTAGAAACGCTCGGCACACATGTCTGCACTTATGCTAGGTTCACCTTTGAAAGTGGAACAATCAACGTGGGCAACCCCGTGCCCTCACACTTAGTTTGTAGAACAGTTTGTAACTACACACTCACCCGGGAATTAATAGTCCCAATTAAATCCACTGTTCCTCGCAGAGTTAAACAGCAGGGTTAACGACATAACCCACTGCTACCACAGACCTCTTTAGTTGCTCCACTTGCTTCGCATAGTGACGAAAGAACACTCTGGAAGACTTCCAGCCAGTGTATGAACGAAGATGTTCAAAATCCATACAATTAAAGAAATTTAAGGATGAGGCAACTTTCCTCGGATCGTGACCTGCGGGTGTACTGTCAGGATCCGCTCTGCGAATAAAATATGTGATTTTCGCCCTGAGTGGTTTCTTTGATAAATTTGAGCCTGATGTTTCTCCCCTGAATAGTTGACCACCCCTGAAGTCTGAAGTTCTACGAAGATAGACCTTTAGGCATTCTACTGGACATAGAGATGTATCTTCTTTCAGAGGGCAGATTCTTCAGGGACCCCACCTGTTGGTGGGCAACTCGTTCTTGTCAAGAAACGTAGGATCCGGAAACAGGTTCAGTTCTCCCCCATCCAAGAACTGAACACGACCCTTCTCTCTCGAGAGGGCTACAATTTCACTAACCCTGGCCCCGGACGCGAGTGCAAATAGGAAAATAACTTTTTGGGTCAAATCCTTTAATGCACACTCCTCATTGTTCAACAGTGAAGCGAAATGAAGAACTTTATCTAAAGACCATGAAATGGGCTTTGGAGGTGCTGAAGGTCTGATTCTAGCACAGGCTTTCGGAATTTTATTAAAAATCTCGTTAGCGAGGTCGACCTGGAAGGCATATAAAATGGGTCTTGTCAAAGCAGATTTACACGTTGAAATCGTGTTAGCTGCTAACCCTTGACCATGGAGGTGGATGAAGAAAGATAAGCAGAAGTCCGTCGAGATCTCTAGCGGATTCTTCGCCTTGTCAAAGGCCACCTATTTTCTCCAAGATGACTCATATTGCCTTCTAGTAGATTTGCACTTATATTCCTCTAGGAAGTCTATGCTGTCTTTCGAAATCCCGAAACGCTTTCTCACCGCTAGGGAGGGAAAATCATAAGCTGCAGGGTCCAGGTTTTCTGTAATGAAGCGCAGACAGTCGACTTCTGGACTCGCTGGGTCAGAACTGGATCTGGTAACGGTAAAACTTCAGCCGTAGTTCCAATGCCAGAGGGAACCACACGCTGTTCGGCCACTTGTGAGCCACTATTGCCGCTACTCCCTTGAAGGATCTCAGTTTGTTGAGGACCCTCAACAGAAGGTTGTGAGGAGGGAACAGGTAAATCCTGGACCATCTGTTCCAGTCGAGGGACATCGCGTCCACTGCTTCCGCCAAGGGGTCCTCGTACGGGGACACGTAAAGGGGTAACTTCTTGTTGTCTTTCGTCGCAAAGAGGTCTATCTGCAGTTCTGGGACTTGATTCAAGATGAAGGAGAATGATCCTGCGTCTAGGGACCATTCCGACTCTATCGGTGTGAACCTGGATAGAGCGTCCGCTGTCACATTGCGGACTCCTTGAAGGTGAACTGCCGACAGGTACCACTTCTTCTTTTCCGCCAGTCCAAAGATGGCCAACATCACCTGGTTGAGTGGTGGTGACCTCGATCCTTGACGATTCAAGCATCTCACAATCACCTTGCTGTCCAGCACCAACCTTATGTGGATCGAGCGACGCGGGGAGACTTTCTTCAAGGTAAGGAGTACTGCCATAGCTTCCAGAAAGTTTATGTGAAATGTCTTGAATAGATTGGACCAAGTCCCTTGGGCCTTCTTCCGATGAAAATTACCTCCCCACCCCTCCTTCGAGGCGTCTGTGTGAATAGTCAACGAGGGGGGAGGTGGCTGAAGAAGTACCGACTTCTTTAGTTGCCTGGCTTGGGACCAAGGTCTGAGAAGAGCACGTAGACGAAGCGGAACTGGTCTTCTCAGATCTCTTCGCGCGTTTGATGCATAACTTTTCCAAACTCCGATTGCATCCTTTAGCTGTTCTCTTAGCACCGGGTCTGTTACCGAAGCAAACTGGAGAGAACCCAGCACTCTCTCCTGTTCGCGTCTTGATATCCTTTCGGAATCCAGAAGTCTCTTGACAGAACCAGCTATCTCCTTCCTCTACTTCGCCGGGATGGAGAATCGGTGTGACACTAGGTCCCAGTGGATTCCTAACCACTGGAACTTTTGAGATGGAGAAAGTCGAGACTTTTTTCTGTTGATCTTGAAGCCTAGATACTCTAGGAACTAGATCACCTGCAGGGAAGCTTGCAAACATTCTGTCTTGGATGCTGCCCACACCAGCCAGTCGTCCAGGTAGGCTACCACCTGGATTCCCTTTAGGTGTAATTGTTAGAGAGCTACGCTCGCAAGCCTTGTGAAGATCCTTGGGGCTATGTTTAGCCCGAATGGCATGGTTCTGAAGGCGAAGAGTCTTCGATGTAGCTTAAACCCTAGGTAGGGAGAGAGTTGGCGATTGATTGGAACGTGCCAATAGGCGTCTGACAAATCTATGGAGACGGTAAATGCCCTCTTGTGCAGTAAGGTCCTTATGTGTTGCAGTGTTAGCATATTGAACTTGCAGTTCACTATGAACTTGTTGAGTGGCGAGAAGTCCAAAATGACTCTGAGTTTTTCTGAGTTCTTCCTGGGAACACAAAACAGCCTCCCCTGGAATTTGATGGACTTTACCCTTCGGATCACTTTTTTCTCCAACAGTTCTTGAATGTACTCCTCCAGAACGGGGCTGGAGTGTTGGAAAAATCGAGGGCAAAGAGGGTGGAGTGCTGTACCACCTCCAACCCAGTCCATTCTTGAGTAGGCTGTGGGCCCAGGGATCGAAGGTCCAGCGATCCCGAAAATTCTGAAGTCTCCCTCCTACCGGTATCATCTCACTTCGACTGCTGTCCTGGGGTCTTGCCTCCCTGACCGCGACCGCCCCTGAATCCCCTCCCCTTTGAGGGGCGCCTAGACGAGCCTCTGGCTGCTCCTCTAGGCTTTGCTCGAAAGGTAGTTGACTGCTCTTCGAACGTTGGGTTAAATGACGGAGACTGCGTCGACACGGCTTGGGGTACCCACTGGAATGTGGTCGGGGTTTGTGCCACCATCTGGGGCACTGAAGGCATAGGCAATTGCTGTTGCTACTGCTGTCTGAGTGGCTTGGCTGGCCGAGAGGGTTGCCTAGTCTTCTTAGTCTTCCTCTTTGGTTGGGGACCCTCATCCGGGGAAGACTTTCTCTTGAGAGATAGGCCCCACTTCTGGAGAAGGTTTCTATTCTCCCTGGCGGCCTTATCTACAACCTCCTTGACCTCTTCACTAGGGAAAAGGTCTTTGCCCCAAATGTTGGAGGAGATTAGTTTCCTTGGCTCGTGCCTCACCACAGCCGAGGCGAACACGAACTCCCTACAAACTCTCCTCGCCTTGACGAAGCTGTAAAGGTCCTTCGTCACTGTGGCCAGATGAGTCTTAGCCACTACCATGAACATTTCATGAACCTTGGGGTCACTTGCCATTGTCTCAAGATTGGTTTGAAGAGACATTGAGGCAGCCAGTCTTTCTTTCGTCTCGAGCTCCCTTCGCAAAAGAAAGTCAGACAGCTTGGGGAGGTTCTCACCGAACTGAAGTCCGGCAATATCAGCCTCCAACTTCCCGACTGAGAAGGTAAGATGGACGTCCTTCCAGTCCTTGTGGTCCTTGGGTAGGGCCAGAGACAAAGGTTTACACTCCTCCAAGGAGGGGCATGGCTTGCCAGCCTCGACTGCTTTTAGCACAGCCGCAAACCCTTTCTGCATAAAGGGAAAGACTCTAGCAGGAGAGGACACAAAGGAAGGGTGCTTCTTACTCAAAGCAGGAACCTTTGAGTTTGTGAAGCCCCTCTCTTTCATCGAGCACGATAGCAAAGCTTGAGCCTTAGCATGGTCCATAACTATGACCTCCTTCGGCTCTGTCTCCTCTTTTGAAGCTGGTTCCTTCCTCAGACGGACATAACAGTCCGGATACGACCACTTGCTGGGTAAGAATTCCACCTCCTCAAGGGGAACTGAGCCCAACTTCTACGACATGACGATCTTTCCAGTCGTCATCGGCATGTGCTCAGCATACTTCCAAGAGTTAGCATCAGAGCACAAGGGAAGGTCTTTCACGCTGAGCCTCTTCTGGGGCCCACGTGATGCTGCAAGTCTCCTCATCTCCAGCTCCATTGCAGCCGCCTTCTCATTATTCTCCCTCTGCATCTGTTGGATCATTCCAACGATGGAGGAAAGGGTCTTTCCCAGCTCTTCTGGGAGAGCCGACGATGTTGAAGGAATAGGTTCAGGGGCCTGAACCGGAGTAGCCGACACGTCGTCGGCCTCTTCCTCTTCAATGTCTGGAGCCTGATCTTCATCCTGGTCTTCTGCCAAAAGGTCCTCTTCCAGACGCTCGGACAC
>NC_090741.1:1338762-1346262 GCF_036898095.1 Palaemon carinicauda | reverse complement strand
CACCCCACCCTTGCATCTTTCTCTTCCTCATACAGATATTTTCGGAACATGACTACTCTGTCTGGTGTGGAGAATATTGTTTACCCGACGAGTCTCTATGCCAAGCAAAAGGGTAAGGCCTTCCTTATTTACATCCGTAAAATTAGGATGTTTATAGACATCAATATTCACAATGACATTGTGTATAAGCCTAGTACAAAGGATCATTGATCAAAGAGGACGAGGAGGCAGTATGAGGTCCCTTGTTCACTTTAAACTGGAAAAAAATCAAGAACATTTCTCAATGCAATAATGGTATTTCTAAAAGGCTAATATAATCTGGTATAGGGGCTAGTAACCCGTGTAATAACCCAAAACTACTTATTAAGAAAAAAATTTACTTGTATCCACTATTTCTACTTACTTGAAATCAGGAGTAAATCCCCTAGATGAGGTTATAAAAGATTTTAACAAAAACTTAAAATCCATTCCGAAGCAAGAAACATTCCTAATTAATTCTTTTACTTCTACTGGACCATGATTGCCTTACTTACATGGTTTAATTAAAATCCATAAACTAGGAAATCGAGTAAGACCCATCATCAATGTAACAGCGTAAATTAATTGTAAATTACCCCCAAAATATTTAAATTACTTTCTTGTACTTTGGAATCTAATTCTACCTCAAAAAAAAAAAAAAAAAAAAAAAAAAAAAAAAAAAACAGTTGATCTTTGTGATAAATTACAAAAGGCGAATTTAACTTCTAACCATAGACTATTGAGAGTGGATATTATTTCGTTATTTACAAAAGATCATGCTAATAAATTGTTTGAATTTATGTCAGGTGTTTTATATTTCCACGAGTTACTTTTACCAACCGATACTGTTATTGAACTTATTTGATCGTGTATTAGTTTTAAGTGAGATTATTTTGAACAAGTGTTTGTTAAGGATGTAGGTATCCCAATGTCTCCTCTCTTATCCAACATATGTATAAAGCCTTTGAAAACCAGATTATTATGCTTAGTTTTGTTCACCTAAATTATTTTGTATAGTTATGTTGATGATGTTCTGGGTATTCTAGGGAAAAAAAATAATCTTGAGGATTTTATTGTTATCAATAATTTATAGTTATCATCCATAAAATTTACTATAAAATGGAAAAATAAAACAACATTTTATATCGTTCAGTTAGAGAAAAGGGAAGTAATAAATGATATACTGTTTGCCATTTTATGAATGGTTTAAGATGGCATTCCCCTTTTTAAAATACTAGATAAAAAGATAAGGTTTAAAAATAGTTCTACTTCAATAAATATGTTAATTGTGTTGATTAACAACAGTTCTGGAGATGATAATAACTTATTATATAGTATTCCCCGTTCAGATTGTAACTTGCCTTATATAGGGCAAACATCCAATTTTATTTCTGTCAGAAAAAAAGAAAAAACAGCATAATAAGACCCTCTGTAGGGTATCTGTTAATAATGTTTAGGTCTTACACTCGATAGTATTAAATCATATAATTAGCTGGTAAGAGACGAGTATAAAAATCCAAGTTAAAGGCTATCTTCAAAGAAATATTGTCAAATCCATCTTAATTGCCTATACCAGAGAACACAATTTGAACCTAAGCCCTATTTTGTTTTTCTTTAATCATATATTAGCCTCTTTTTTTTTTTTCTAAATGCAGACATCAGCAATCACCGAAAAACTAGCAGCTGAGTGATCCTATTCTCCTGTATAAATACTTTTGCATATTATTTCCCATTTTGAGTCCACCAATGTCGCTAAAAAAAACGAAAGTATTAGCTCTAACCAATTTTTTTAATTCTTCCTAGCATGGCTATATATATATATATATATATATATATATATATGTATATATATATATATATATATATATATATATATATATATATATATATATATATATATATATATATATATATATATATATATACCTTACCCCTATGTAGTTAACCTACTAATAGAAACATGAACAGATTATGACAAACCATTATGTATGACATTTATAGACTATGAGAAAGCTTTTGATTTTGTCAAAAAAATTCAGCAGTGATGAAAACCATTGAAATAATTAGTGATGATACTAACAATTATGGAGTAGATTAATCTGATGATATATTACCTAAAGATATTTGGAGAGGAAGCACGGCAATCCCAAATCTACATAAGGATAGTAAGGAAATATGGAAGTACCTATTATCTTATATCTCCAAAATTAGATTGAGAAAATGTAGGAATTTAAATAAATAAAGAATACATAAACGAGTTAAGATTTGTAGATGGTATAGATTTCTTTAGTGAATCAAAGGAAGAATAGAAAAAAAATGATGAAAGATTTGAATAGAGAGAGCCGAAATGTATGACTGAAAGGGAATAAAAGTAAAATTAAGATAATGTTCAACGAAATTGCAAAAAGACAACAAATAAGGGTTATGAACATAGCTCCAGAGATTATTATTTAATATACATACCTAAGAGAGACAGTAAGCGTTTCCCCAAAACATGAGACCGAAATTAAAAGAATAATATGAATGGGATGAGAATGATAAGAAGATTATGACATATAAAAGTACTATATCAAATAGTTCTAACAGTAATAACTTATGCATCAGAAACTTTGAGCCTTAATTAAGCCCTAGATCTTAAGATAACAAGAACGGGCATTCGGTAGAGTTCATACCCTTTCCACCGCCACTTTTGTCAGCTAAAAAAATTATAATTTTCACGAACATTGGATAAAAAAATTACCATGATATAGCAAAAATACTTTTTTGACCTTTTCGTGACCTTGACCTTTCACTCACTCACTACCTAAATCTAATCAAATTGTCCGTGGATCATGGTCAATCATCCCACTCAATTTCATGTGATTAGCTCAATGAGTTTTTGATATATGTGAATCGCAAACAAACAAACATAAAAACACAAATAAATAAGGGAAATGAGATCATTATATCCTCTTGCATATAAGAAGATAGGCAATTGATTTATGCACTTTATGGCACTAGTTTCATGCTAACCAGATAAGAATGGGTCCGAATATGACAAAAAGACGTTTTCTAAATTTCTGTGACCTTCACCTTGATATTTCAAACCAGTCACTCCCCAAATCTAATCAAGTTGTCCATGTATCATGGCCAATCATCCCACCAAATTTCATGAGATTCGGTAGAATAGTTTTTGAGTTTTGCGAATCCTAAACACACAGACAGACATAAAAACAAATAAATACACAACTCTGGGTTATGATATAACTATATCAAGTTATATATCACAAGACACGCTATTGAATCATGCATATGTTTGCAATAGTCTCATGATAATTGGATAAAAATAAACCATGGAATAGCGAAAAGACCCTTATTACCTTCTTTGTGACTTTTACTTTGACATTTCGACCCAATCACTCGCAAAATTTAATTTATTTCTTTATTTAATCATGGCTAATAATCCAAACAAATTTCATGAGGTCCGGTAGAATAGTTTTTGAGCTTCGTGGTTTGCTTTTTAACTGTCCGTAAACTTGACCTTGAGTTTTGACCCAATCACTCCTCAAAACCTTATCAACTTGTTTTTGGACCATGGGTAATCATCCCACTAAATTTCATAAGATTCCATAGAATAGTTTTTGAGCTATACAAATCATAAATACACAAGATGACAAACGCCTAATAAAATATATCCTTCGGAGCAAAGAAGTTGAAGAAAGTAATTACAACTCAAAGAGATATGCGAAGAATCAAGTAGAAGACAGAAAAATAACAAAAAAGGATACAAGAGCAATCTAAAGTAGAGGATATTCCAATACCATGTATGAAAAAGAGAAGGGTATGGGAAGGACTTATAATGTGAATGACCGATAATGGATGGACAGTTAGAATAACGGAATGTGTCCCGTGAAGGACTAGATGCGACTGATGATATATATATATATATATATATATATATATATATATATATATATATATATATATATATATATATATATATATATATATATATCACTCACTCACTCACTAAATCCCGTCCGGAATTCTCCGGGTTGGGTCCTGCATCTGATATCGCCATTCTCTCCACAGACTCCTATCCAATGCCATCTGTGCCAGCTGCTGAAATGTCTCGCCTCTATTTGCTTTCTTGAAGGTTTTCACCCATGTATCTCTTGGTCGTCCTCTCGGTCTATTTCCGGCCACTTGACCATGCAGCACTATCTTTGGCCATCTGTCCTGTTCCATCCTCTGTACATGCCCAAACAATCTCCTCTGAATATCTTCCACTCTAATCAGAATTGTGTCCTCAACACCAGCCATTTCTCTCACTCTCTCGTTCGTAATTCTGTCCTCCCATCTTACACCACCAATTCTTCTCAGACATTTCATTTCAAAGGCTAATAACTTTTTCTCTTCTCTCTTCTTCAGTATCCAGCATTCAGCACCGTATATCACTGTGGGGATTACTATTGCTCTTAATAGCCTAATTTTCAACTTAATGGATATATTTCTATCTTTCCAGATTCTTCTTAGCCTTCCAAATGCTCTCTGGCCACTTGAGATTCGGTCTTGAATTGCTCTTTCCATCTTTCCATCTGCTGTGAAAAACACTCCCAAATATTTAAACTCATTGACTTGTTCCACTTCTCCCTCTGATAGCTGTATTTCTAAGGCCTCTCTCTGGCGTCCAATTTTCATACTTTTGGTTTTCTCTCTATTTATCACTAATTCATACCTACTGCACTGCTCCTCCACCATCCTCAATACTCTCTGTAGTTCCTCCTTAGTTTCTGCTAAAAGCACTATGTCATCTGCATACCTCATGTTAGATATTTTTGTCCCTCCTATATCTATGCCACCCTCATAATCTCCAAGTGCCATTCTCATAACCCATTCCAAGTATAGGTTGAAGAGGTGTGGTGATAGTGGGCAACCCTGTATAACACCACCAGTGGTTATGAACTCTTCTGTCAAACACTTTCCTTTTCTTACTCTAGCCGATGTCCTTTCATACAATCTCCTGATGGTTTCCAGTATTTTTGGTTCTAATCCCCATTCCTTCAAAATCCTAATCATTCCTTCCCTCCATATGGAGTCAAACGCTTGCCTGAAGTCAATAAAAACACAATACAGATCTTTTTCCTTCTCCCAGAATTTTTCTATGATTTGTGAGAAGGTGAATACATGATCGATTGTTCCTCTACCCGCCCTAAATCCTGCTTGACCCTCATCAATTATTTCCTCTTCTTGCCTTGCTATTCTACTTTGTATGATTTTTGCTAAAACTTTATAAGCATGTGGTAATAGACTGATAGGCCTATAATTTTTGCATAAAGTGGTGTCCCCTTTCTTGTGTGTTGGAATTATAATGTTTTCAATCCAATCATTTGGAGCTGGTTGTCCATCAACTATATCCCTGCATAAATCACACAACCATCTTTCTACCATCTCACCGCCAGCTTCAAGCAATTCCTTTGGTAGTCCATCTATTCCTGGTGCTTTCCCACTTGACATAGCTCTTAAAGCTTTTCCCACAAGGGGTTAAGGGAAAAGCACCATTACTCTTATTATTATTATTACTAGCTAAGCTACAACCCTAGTTGGAAAAGCAGGATGCTATTTGCCCAGAGGCTTACACCCGTTCTCTCCCTCACCACTTCTTTCCTAACCCTATCTACTCGAGATACACCAGCCATACTCCTTAGACACTTCATCTCAAACACATTCAATTTCTGTCTCTCCTTCACTTTCATTCCCCACAACTCTGATCCATACATCACAGTTGGTACAATCACTTTCTCATATAGAACTCTCTTTACATTCATGCCCAAACCTCTATTTTTTACTACTCCCTTAACTGCCCCCAACATTTTGCAACCTTCATTGACTCCCTGACGTACATCTGCTTCCACTCCACCATTTGCTGCAACAACAGACTCCAAGTACTTAAACTGATCCACCTCCTCAAGTAACTCTCCATTCAACATGACATTCAACCTTGCACCACCTTCCATTCTCGTACATCTCATAACCTTACTCTTACCCACATTACCTCTCAACTTCCTTCTCTCACACACCCTTCCAAATTCTGTCACTAGTCGGTCAAGCTTCTCTTCAGTGTCTGCTACCAGTACAGTATCATCCGCAAACAACAACTGATTTACCTCCCATTCATGGTCATTCTCGCCTACCAGTTTTAATCCTCGTCCAAGCACTCGAGCATTCACCTCTCTCACCACTCCATCAACATACAAGTTAAACAACCACGGCGACATCACACATTTCCCTGTCTCAGCCCCACTCTCACCGGAAACCAATCACTCACTTCATTTCCTATTCTAACACATGCTTTACTACCTTTGTAGAAACTTTTCACTGCTTGCAACAACCTTCCACCAACTCCATATAACCTCATCACATTCCACATTGCTTCCCTATCAACTCTATCATATGCTTTCTCCAGATCCATAAACGCAACATACACCTCCTTACCTTTTACTAAATATTTCTCGCATATCTGCCTAACTGTAAAAATCTGATTCATACAACCCCTACCTCTTCTAAAACCACCCTGTACTTCCAAGATTGCATTCTCTGTTTTATCCTTAATCCTATTAATCATTACTCTACCATACACTTTTCCAACTACACTCAAGAAACTAATACCTCTTAAATTACAACACTCATGCACATCTTCCTTACCCTTATATAGTGGTACAATACATGCACAAACCCAATCTACTGGTACCATTGACAACACAAAACACATTAAACAATCTCACCAACCATTCAAACTATAAAAACTTGAACAAAACAAGAGGAAGAGAAATAAGAGAGAATAGTGTGCTCGAGTGTACCCTCAAGAAAGTGAACTCTAACCCAAGACAGTGGAAGACCATGGTACAGAGGCTATGGCACTTCCCAAAACTAGAGAGCAATGGTTTAATTTTGGAGTGTCCTTCTCCTAGAAGAGCTGCTCACCATAGCTAAAGAGTCTCTTCTAGCCTTACCAAGAAGAAAGTGGCCACTGAGCAATTAGCGCAGTAACTTCTTGAGTGAAAAAGAAATGTTTGGTAATCTTTGTTGTCAGGTGTATGGGGACAGATGAGAATATGTAAAGAATAGGCCAGATTATTCAGTGTGGACGTGTGTAGGCAAAGGGAAAATGAACCGTAACCAGAGAGAAGGATCCAATGTAGTACCATATGGCCAGTCAAAAGACCCCATATCTCTCTGGGTGAATAAAGTATAAGATGAAATAGCGGGTAGAGGTAAATGACGAAGATTATGATCGCGCCCTGTTGTGTGATGAATGTAAGAGAGAGAGAGAGAGAGAGAGAGAGAGAGAGAGAGAGAGAGAGAGAGAGAGAGAGGGGGAGAGAGAGAGAGAAGATTGCACACTTACAGATGACTTGAAAGAAGATACCCATTTAAAATTGTTAGTTATTCATCTCGACACTGTTTCCAGGGTTATTCCTTATAAAAAAGAAAGTGTTATAT
>NC_090741.1:1323762-1328762 GCF_036898095.1 Palaemon carinicauda | reverse complement strand
CCTTATTAATGTCCATAACTAAAATATTCTTGCCATTTGAAACCCCAACAACCAACCTAACCTTCCTGGTAGTGTACATCAGTAGCCTAATCATGTCAACAGTAAACCTAACCATATCAGCAGTACCATAACCATGCCAACAGTTACCTAACCTTTTGAACAGTAATTTGCAATGGAAATGAAGTTATCTTGCAAAAGCATATCAAAATTAATTAGAAAAACTATATTTTCTTGTCATTTAGAGGCGTCAATTTTATTTCAAATAAATACCCTAAAGTTATATTTGCTTATCTTGAAATTCTCTAGAAATATGAAATAAACACACCAATTCCTATCACTGTCGTACAATTCGTGAATATTGTTGGGTTTCCATGCCTTTTCCAGATAGGCTACTCACAGCAACTTTGATATACTGTATATATACAGTACTGTAGTTATGTTATATCCTCAGCAGCTTACCCTTGGGTTGTAGTTAAAAGTGTTTACCTTAATTTTTCATTAATAAGCAATTATTTAGCAAACCAAAGTTGTTTCATCAGGAAGGATGGATCTTGTGGGGACATTCATATGGGAGAGCCTAAGGAGGTTACTTAAGTTAGAGTGTTTTATTTTAATTTCAAGTTCACTAACCTTTTAATCTATGATCGAATTTTCCTATATGTATGGATAAAAGCATTCAAAATAAAAAAAAATACATGCAAACCAGCATATCTGCTCCCACAATATCAATTCTTACCGATTCATCTATGTTTCTGCATTATATGCTCATAATTGTTCAATTTTTAAAATGAAATCTTGTAATTGGTACCAACACCCAGCATAGTATTCCAAAGTAAATTTACCATTTGTCAGAAAATGTACGCAGTAATACAGTAGTAATAAATTGGCAAAACAAGTTGTGAAAACCTATGATATTTGCTTGTACTGTACATGATGCAAAAAGAAACATGGTTCAAGTCAATTAGAATAATTGTTTCAATTTCTTTTTTTAGGAATGTGGATGCTTCTTGCAGAAATGGCATTTTACTAGAAAATACCAGGCAGAAGTGTTGGTTATATTACCTTCATAAAAGGGTGCCAATTGAATATGCATTTTTGAGAACTCCCGCAATTGGGCTACGAGATTTTAACCCTTTTACCCCCGTTAAATTGTTATAAATAGGTTCTGACTTGATCAAGAGCTTAATAAATAATCATAAAGTATAATAAACTGTATTCATTCCTCTAGGTTCTTAGATTTAAGATTTGTCTGACACACATGTATTGTTTTATGTACAGTACATAATATTTTAGGAATAAGTACCTAAATATCAGATATATTATTATTAAGAAATACTGTATATTGTAACTTCCCTTAGACATGGATTTCAACTTCACTCAAATGACAAATGATGAATTGCCACCCTGTTTCATAATATCTATGTCTATGTATTTGCAGATGCCTACAGTGGATTAGAGTTGTCAATATTAAATGTCTTCTTGATAAAAGTACAAAATATGTAAAAAACTGTTGTAGAGTATGCAGTCTTCACTTTTCTTGCAAGAACTATGTGACTCCAGATTCCTCAAGACTCAATACAAATGCATCCAGGTGTGGTTGAATATGTTACTGCTATAATATAAAGACGTTGTTATATACTGTAATTTGTTTTATAATACATTTTTATAGTACAGTATTATGGACTGAAAATGTTAGTTATACTAGTAAATCTTTCCCACTTTCACAGGTAATCCAAATGATACATCTGCAGCACCAGCAATAACATACAACTCTGAGTGTAGTACTGCAACATTTGAAAGCATTTTTGAAAAATCTGGCACCGGTACAGTTCAGTTTGTAGTTTTGGAATCTAATTGTTTTGGTTGAATGACTTCTCTGTGGTTTGTTTCCTATTTGATTTGTGACGTTAATTTTTATTTGCTAATACAGTATTCTGTAAAATACAGCATTGCATTTGTTATAAAAGGATACATTACTTTCATTACTCTATTGTTGTACTTTTCTTAGTTTTATTAACAAATATTGCTTAACCTTTGTCTAATCAGCATGCAAGTTAGGTCTGCTTTTTCATTTTGATTTCATATTATTGGTTTTGAATATCCCATGCTTTGTTTGCTATTAAATTCTGATATATGCATGTTTTGTTTGCATGACTTGTATGACTATTGCATGCAAATGAAGCATGTGCCATTTCTTTTACTTTGTTTATGTTCTTTGCAAGAACATTTGTGTACAGTCGCTTAGGTATGTACAGTATACAATCATGAGCACAAACCCCGAAAAAAGGAAAATAGTTACTGTATACTATATTGGTGAAATAATAAGATAATATGAGAATAAGTTTGTTTCATTCTAACTGCCCTCTCAATTTTAGATAAAGCTACTTAGCAATTATGTTACATTAACTGAAGGATTTTATTTAATGATTCAGAAATGCCTAATATATAAGTCATAAGCTATGATAGAGCCCTATAATCATGTTAACAAGCAATATTAATCGATTCAGTATTCAATAATTAATAAAGTGAAGTTTACTGCAGCATAAGAATAAATATTAACATTTAAATAAGCCGCGCTACGCCACAGCCGAGTTTTAGTTGAAGGCATGATTAATAGATGGCGCGCATTCTGACGGGTTGGATGATGTTTTTTTTTAATGGTATTAATAGACAGTTTCCCATCTTTCGTGTATTGTCTTTGACGCTAAGAAGGGGGGTGGGGGGTGGGGGGGCGGTTGATAGGCTGGGGGAGGACGCCATGATGGGGAAGTACTACTTATTAGACATGTGAACTGTGTGATTCCTGGGAAATCCGAAAACATTATGTATGAACGTAGATTCAATATGATTTCATGGTTCCTAATTATATCATCATAATAATACTCAACTTACAATTATATATTATACTTGATTTGATTTTTTCTATGCAATTCTCGAGAACAACATTTTTACAAAAGTTACCGCTGTTTATTTCGACATCGTATTTTGTCTTGACAGAAAAATCTCTAAAACACAAGCTAGGTGTAACTCTCTCTCTCTCTCTCTCTCTCTCTCTCTCTCTCTCTCTCTCTCTCTCTCTCTCTCTCTCTCTCTCTCTCTCTCTCTCATTATATATATATATATATATATATATATATATATATATATATATATATATATATATATATATATATATATATACATATATATATATATATATATATACATATATATATATATATATATATATATATATATATATAAATACATATATATATATATATATATATATATATATATATATATATATATATATATATATATATATATATATAACGGATTTTGAGCGAAGTGAAAAATCTATTTTTGGCGAGATCGCCATGTCGTCCTGATGGAAGTTCCTAAAGTAGCTTCCTAAGGGATAAAATGTTACTACAGTGATATTACCAGAGAATTAAACCTTCAGGTTCCAGAATTCTAACTCCTGCAGCGAATATCCTTAATATTTCTCTCAAGAATATCGCATAATATCAGAGTACATATTCTTGACACGTCACTTAACAATCTGCACCCCTAATAGCATTTAGGCTTTGTGGGGGACGTGGCAAATAGAATGTGGGCTGTATCAAGGTTACCCCCGTTTTCGTACTACTAATGACCACCACTACAGCGCCATTCCTAAGATGGCGGACATTCCTTGTAGCGTTGAGCGTTGTGCTACAGATACAGTGCCTCAGTGAGGGACAATGTGAAGATCTTTTTCTTTTAGAAAAGAATGGTGGGTCCATCAGGACGACATGGTGACCTCACCCAAAAATAGATTTTTCGCTTCGCTCAAAATCCATTTTTTGGGTTCATGCCATGTCGTCCTGATGGAAGCATACTAGAGCATCAGTGTATCTGTGGATTTTTATCGTTGTCTTAACGTTGGGACAACCTTTTTATGATCATTTGGATCAATTGAGACAAATGACGTTACCGTTATCCGTCATTTTCACTAATCGTACGCGATGTTAGTGCTTCCTGCCCCCCACAGGGAAGAGTCATTGTAGACAGTAGAAAGAAGGGGTCTAAATGCTAGCATATATTTTATGACCAAATTTAAATATATATATATATATATATATATATATATATATATATATATATATATATATATATGTTATGTATTATTGTAATGTACTATATTATTTCAAGTGTTTCAGGTATTGCGCAACATTGCATCATATTGCATGAATAAGACATGTTATGCTTTATGCATAAGAGTAATGATTTGTTTTGGTATTAGGATTCAAACATTTGTTGATTACCTCAGATAAGATGTGATTCTTTATGATTTGTACTGGAGTAGGATTTAAGTCTTTTCAGAGCGATGCTCTTTTGTTTAGCAATGTTTTGGTTTATGAGATTTGTGTAAGACGCTCCACCGTGGGAGTTACCCAGGTATCCATGGCAAAGAGTGCATATAGATTTTGCAGGTCCTTTTTTGAATTATTTGTTTTTGATAGTAGTAGATGCTTACAGTAAGTGGCCAGAAATTATCCCAATGAAGACGACAACATCTTACGCCACAATAAAAGAGTTA
Source organism: Palaemon carinicauda (assembly GCF_036898095.1). Classification (NCBI taxonomy): domain Eukaryota; kingdom Metazoa; phylum Arthropoda; class Malacostraca; order Decapoda; family Palaemonidae; genus Palaemon; species Palaemon carinicauda. Next base: position 1,324,198 of record NC_090741.1, on the reverse strand, counting down.
ATGCAAATTTTTTCAACGCATGGTATTCCAGAAAGAATTGTTACAGATAATGGTCCACAATTTACCTCACAAGAGTTTAAAGAATTTTGTAATGTCAATGGTATAAAGCATACATTTTCAGCTACATATCATCCATCCACTAATGGAGAGGCTGAAAGATTTGTTCAAACGTTTAAGCACAATATGAAGTGTAGAAAAGCAAATTCAGGTAATATATTTTTGCATGTGTCAAAATTTTTATTGTCTTATAGAACAACGCCGCACAGCACAACAGGCGTGGCACCCTCAAATTTGTTGATGGGAAGGAGGATAAGGTGTAAGTTAGATTTGTTGTATCCAAGTTTGCAAAGTGATTTAGAAGATAAAGGGTATAAACAAGTAGCAAAGCTTCCTAATGTAAGACATTTTTTACCTTTGTCTGATGTCATGGTAAGAT
>NC_090741.1:1283762-1313762 GCF_036898095.1 Palaemon carinicauda | reverse complement strand
CCTTGCATTAGAAGTTCTTTGACCTCTTTTTAGCTTCCCCACCCCTTGCATTAGAAGTTCTTTGACCTCTTTTTAGCTCCCACACCCCTTGCATTAGAAGTTCTTTGACCTCTTTTTAGCTCCTACACCCCTTGGATTAGAAGTTCTTTGACCTCTTTTTAGCTCCCACACCCCTTGCATTAGAAGTTATTTGACCCTTTTTTAGCTCCCACACCACTTGCATTAGAAATTCTTTGACCTCTTTTTAACTCCCCCACCCCTTGCATTAGAAGTTCTTTGACCTCTTTTTAGGTCCCCCACCCCTTGCATTAGAAGTTCTTTGACCTCTTTTTAGCTCCCACACCCCTTGCATTAGAAGTTCTTTGACCTCTTTTTAGCTCCCCAACACTTGCATTAGAAGTTTTTTGACCTCTTTTTAGCTCCCACACCCCTTTCATTAGAAGATCTTTGACCTTTTTTTAGCTCCCACACCCCTTGCATTAGAAGTTCTTTGACCTCTTTCTAGCTTCCCCACCCCTTGCATTAGAAGTTCTTTGACCTCTTTTTAGCTCCCACACCCCTTGCATTAGAAGTTCTTTGACCTCTTTTTAGCTGCTACACCCCTTGGATTAGAAGTTATTTGACCCCTTTTTAGCTCCCATACCACTTGCATTAAAAATTCTTTGACCTCTTTTTAACTCCCCCACCCCTTGCATTAGAAGTTCTTTGACCTCTTTTTAGGTCCCCCACCCCTTGCATTAGAAGTTCTTTGACCTCTTTTTAGCTCCCACACCCCTTGCATTACAAGTTCTTTGACCTCTTTTTAGCTCCCCAACACTTGCATTAGAAGTTCTTTGACCTCTTTTTAGCTCCCACACCCCTTTCATTAGAAGATCTTTGACACTTTTTTAGCTCCCACACTCCTTGCATTAGAAGTTCTTTGACCTCTTTTTAGCTCTCACACCTCTAGCATTAGAGGTTCTTTGACCTCTTTTTAGCTCCCACACCTCTAGCATTAGAAGTTCTTTGACCTCTTTTTAGCTCCCACACCTCTAGCATTAGAAGTTCTTTGACCTCTTTTTAGCTCCCACACCTCTAGCATTAGAAGTTCGTTGACTTCTTTCTAGCTCCAGCACCTCTAGCATGAGAAGTTCTTTGACCTCTTTTTAGCTCCCACACCTTTAGCATTAGAAGTTCTCTGACCTCTTTTTAGCTCCCACACCTTTAGCATTAGAAGTTCTTTGACCTTTTTTTAGATTCCACACCTCTAGCATTAGAAGTTTTTTGACTTCTTTTTAGCTCCCACACCTCTAGTATTAGAAGTTCTTTGACCTCTTTTTAGCTCCCACACTTCTAGCATTAGAAGTTATTTGACCTCTTTTTATTTTTTTATTAATTTTCTTTCTTTGATTGCCTGGCCCTATTGGCCAGACACGGGCTTTTGTTTTGTTGGTATTGATCTTTAGACCAAGATCGTTGCATTTGGTCTGGATCATATCCAATGCCTTTTGGGTGGCATTTCTTTGCATGTGCTTTGTTTAGACATATGATACATATGTCATCTGCATATATGAAGATTTCCACTCCATTTGGGAGATTTAGAGTGGCTAGGTTCTCCATTAATAAATTGAAGAGGTAGGGGCTTAGAATGCCTCCTTGTGGTGTTCCGTTTTTTAGGGGGATGAAATCGGTTGTTTTTCCTTGGAAGGTGACTCTGGCTTCTCGATTTGTTGTGTAATTTCGAGTCCAGGCTAGTAGATGTCCTTTTACTCTCTTTTCTACAAGTGTAAAGAGAATGGCTGGTGAGCTGGCTAGCTCAAAGGCTTTCTCTAGGTCGAGAAATATGACTAGGGCTTTTTTGTCATTAATTGTTGATAGGACATTTGTTATGCATTCTTGAGTGCCTATGCCACTCCTGTAGGCATATAGGCGGTGATGTAATTGGCTTATTTTCAACTGCAGTCTGTTGAGTACCATTCTCTCAGCTACTTTCTCGGTGCAGCTAATCAAAGCTATTGGTCGGTAGGCATCTGGTTCCTTGGGTTTGGGGATGGGCTAGGTGTCCTGTTGGTTCCATGTAGTTGGGCGTAGTCTATCTGTGTGTGTTCTGTTAATCAGGTGCAAGTACACCAACTTCGCGTGGCTTCCCATATTCCTCAACATACTATATGTGATGAGGTCGGCTCCAGGGGCAGTGTCTTTTTTGCCCCTTTCAAGGGCCGTATTAAGTTCCTCCATGGTATAGGGGCTATCTGTGTCATCTACCATGTTGCAGGCGGCTTCAATGATGTTTTTCCTGATTGGGAGTAGTGTTCTCTGCCTATTTATTGTCTGCAGAGGTAGGTTGGTACATTTTGCTCTGTCAGCAAAGTTGTTGGCAATTCTGTTGGCTTCAGCTAATGGGTCTGGGTGTGTGACTCTGGGTGTGTTATATTTCCCAGAGATTTTGTTGAATCAGCCCCATATGTTGGCTAGGGATGTGTTGAAGTTGATTTCATGGCACCATGAGTACCATTTATCCGTTTTGACTTCCAGTGATACTTTCACAGAGTGTTTAATGATCTCCACAAGTAAGTCATGGAGCTCTTCAGTTCTGTGTCTTCTGAGAAGTTTTCTGGTCCTATTTATCCTGGCATTAATTTCTTTGATGCGGCTGGTGTAGTACCAGGCATCGGCGTGTTTCCTCTCAGAGTGTTTTTTCTGAGGCATGGAAACACTTGTGGCTGCATCTAGTTGTTTGTTGAAATCGAGTGATAGGGTGGAAATATCATTATGAGGGTTTTTAATGTATTCCAAAGCCCATTCTGTCATAGTTGCTTCAAATTTTCTCCAGTCTGCAAAATCTGGATTCCACCTTTTGGGGGGTGGAGGAGGAGGGGGATATTACTCCAATTCGAGGTTAATTTCTATGGCAATGTGATTGCTCGTTAATACAGGGTGCAGCTGCCATCTAGCGCCTCTTTGTATGGCTCTAGAGAGGAGGGTGAGGTCTAGTCGTCCTCCTTTTAAATGAGTAGCCTCTGTAACATTATTGATGAGTGTTACATCCGGATATTCTTGCAGTAAGGCATGCAAGTGTCTGCCTGTTTGATTTGCTGCAGTTACTGAATTCAGGAACGGGTGATGGGCGTTGAAGTCTCCTGCAATTATTGTGTCATCAACAGAGGCGGCTGCGAAAAGAGCCTCTGCATTGATGCTTTTTGCTGGGGCTTTGTAGATTTTATGTACTGTGAGAGTTGTGGCAAGCAGGGATATCTGAATACTCAGAGTCTCTGCCTCAGTCCCACAGTCAATACTTGGCGCTATCTTGGAGGGAATGCTGCTTTTAACAAGAGTTGTTAGGCCTCTTGTTGTTAGTGAAAGATACGTAGAGTAGACTTTGTATCCTGAGAAAGTAAATGGTATGTTCTCGTTGAGAATTGTTTCTTGCAGTACAATTATATCAGGGTTTTGCACTGAAGTTTGAGATTGCAGGAATGCAAACTTGTTCCGTAGGCCGCACACGTTCCATTGGAGCACTCTTACCCAATTGTTTTGGTGGGTGTTTTGGTTGTTGTATGTGGTTGTGTTAGGATCGTTTGTGGGAGGGTCTATGAAGGGAACTGAGTATTGAGGTCAAGGGCGGCATGTTCAAAAACGAAGTCGTCAAGAGACTCCTGGGTGAACTTTACTCTACGGGACTGCAGAAAACTGCGAAGTATATTACTTATGGCTGCTAGAATAGCATCCATGGGGCAAGCAGAGAGGTCATATGAATTACTATTAACATCAATGGGGGGGGGGGTGAGGCGGGGCGAGAGGCGCTTGGTTGGCTTCTGACAGCGGGCTTAGGCAGACTTGGGAATTCTCTTAAGGAGTGAGAAGAATTGAGTGTGTGGGTTACAGGAGCGGATGTGGATGAAGAAGGTTTTTTTGGCTGTGGAATGGAAGGAGGAGAGGTGAGGTTTAGAGGTGAAAGAGTGACAGGAGTGCGGGAAGGGGATCTTCTCGACTTTGGAGGAGGTTCAGGAGGGTGATGAGGTTTAGGTGCTGGAGAAAGGCTTGGAGGAGAAGGGAGTTCAGGAATGTCGTGTCTGGAGGGATTTGGAATTTGTTGGGAGGTGCGGTTGGTAGGGGGAGATGAATGGTTGGTAGGAGGTTGCTGTATTCGACGTTGCTGACGTGGGCGAAGGTTGTAATGACGATCTGCTCCATGACGGTCTGCAATCCGTTGGAGCCGAAAGGGACATCTGTCATGCCAAGCATGATGAGATCCTCTGCAGTTCAGGCAATGGGCGGTTGTCTGGTATCCGGCCTTGTGTCTGGCAATGCAATAGACAGTAGGGTGCTGCCTGCTGCTACACACTCCACAAATCTCTGGTCCTGTACATTGATCCTTGTGGTGGCCGAACTTCTGGCAGCGGAAGCAACTAAGGGGTTCCTTGAAGTATTCCTCGGTGTAGAAGGTGCCCCAGAGGCCGAAGGAGAGCTGAAGAGGGTGAGGTCCCTTGAAGACTGCCTCCAGCTTGTGCGATCTCCTTCCGGCCTTCCCCTGACATCTCTTGGCAATAAGAATGGAGGGGTGTTGGAGCACAGGTTCGAGAGGGAGGTCAAGATCATAGGCAATGATGATGGTGGTCGGCCTGTCGTTGTGGTCAAGCTTTCGCACATTCTCCTGCTGCTCTAGGAAGGTCTTAGTGGATGGGTCCTGTGCAGAAATGACCAGCTGTCCCCTACGATTAGGACTAATGGTCATTTTGAGGTGCGAGTTGCTGGCCTCCATGGCAGCAACAGCAGCATAGGAGGTCATGTTTGGTCCTGGGGTCAGCCTGAACTTCACAGGACTAGCAGTGTTGTCCTGGGATTGAAGAGCAGGTGACAGTTGAGTGGGGTTGTGCTCAGTGTCCTGGTGGTCTTCGTCGTCGTCTTTCACTCCTTTTGGGGTTGCTGGGAGTTCGATGATCTCTTGTTGAGAGTCCCAGGAGGTCCCTGCAACAGGTTCAGGTGTCCTTGGGAGGTTTTTGTGGCTTCTCAAGGTGAGACACCTAGGCTTCTTTATTCTTCCCTTCTCCACTCTAGTTCGAGGGGAGGAGGTAGGGATGGGGGAAGAGCCCCTGGCTGCCATCGCAGACGACGATGGTAGCCTTCAGCAGTCGATGGGTTCTTGTTATCAGGTGTTGTCTCAAATAACACTCGAAAAATAAAGTGTTAGGGCAAGCTTCAATTTTTCAAGTCAAGAAAAATGAAACTCTACGGGCAAAGCAGTGAAAATTTCGCTTACTCGCTGGTTACGATGATCCTTTCACTAGCTTGTTAGTGAAAAGGATGACCTCTTTTTAGCTCCCACACCTCTAGCATTTGAAGTTCTTTGACTTCTTTTTAGCTCCCACACCTCTAGCATTAGAAGTTCTTTGACCTCTTTTTAGCTCCCTTACCTCAAGCATTAGAAGTTCTTTGACCTCTCTTTATAGCTTCCACACCTCTAACATTAGAAGTTCTTTGACCTCTCTCTTTAGCTCCCACACTTCTAGCATTAGAAGTTCTTTGACATATATTTCTAGGTTCCATACTTTTAGCATTAGAGGGTCTTCGATCTATATTTTGAGGTGCTTTACATCTAGTATTAGAGGCTCTCTATTTTTAGGTGTCTTACCTCTGGCATTAGGGGCTCCTCTTCGCTGTTCTCTCCTGTCTTCTAGTTTTCAAGATCTTCTATCATTAGATTATCTGTTTTTTTCGAGATTTCATTGTCTCTTTTCCTTAGTTCGTCAGTGTCCTTCTAGATTTCAAAAGAGATTTCAGTGCCGCGAGTCCTCACTTCGTCAGATTCCTCTGGGAAATCGAAGGCATTTATTCCTTACCTATCTGGGCAATGAGTAAAGAGATGAATACTATCGATTTCTCCGCATATACAATCATGCCAAATTAAATGACGATCAACATGATATATTTACCAATGTCGTCTGGATATGTCCTTACTTCAATGGTGAATTTTGGGACAATCCTGTTGAAGAACTACACATCACTCACCATTCAGTTGAACCATTCTGCCTCCATCCTCATTCCCCGCAATCCGTTTTTGCACCGATACAAAGCCTCGTACTTTTTCCAGGAGTCTCCTTTAATAAGACATCGTCGCAAAAGCCCAAGCAAAGGATCCTTCAAGGCATATACATTATGATCTTCAAAGCTCAGCTGCCAACGGAAGATCCCGTGTCCTTCTATAGGTCGGGCGATATAAAACGAACGATCGGCAACTTCGGCAGTAACCAAAACCATCTGTAGTTGATGGTGTTCCGAAGACGTAACACATAATTCTTACCGGCAGCTTCCTATTCTGCCAGAACGCGATATCTGTGAGTTAAGTGAAATCCTTCTCCTAGTCATCAACTCATTTCCTCTTACTACTATTGACACGCAATTCCTTGGTTAGATTTCGCCAGCTACATACAGATCATGTGAGGTGTTGCAGGCTACGTTTGAAAAGATGAAGATCGGGTCTTCAGAAGTCATTTGAAGCTCGAGGAGGAGTTGTTCAGGACTGCTCCTGGAAATTTATTTTCTGGAGTCATTCAGATATCCATGTTAAGTATACGGCTATGTCCTTTGAAGACTTTTGGAAATTCGGGAAAGTTTTCTTCCGAAACCGTTCTGAGATTCCATTCTGGAGGCATTCAGAATTCCATGCTATGTCTATGGCTATTTTTTCTGAAGCCATTTGGAAATACGGGAAAGTTTTCTTCCAATAACGTTCTGAGATTCCGTTCTGGAGGCATTCAGAATTCCATGCTTAGTCTTTGGCTATTTCTTCTGAAGCCATTTGGAAATCCGAGAAGATTTTTCTTCCGAATTCCTTTAGGACTCGCGAAAAATTCCATTCTTGTTTTATAACAACAACAACAACAACAACAACAACAATAATAATAATAATAATAATAATAATAATAATAATAATAATAATAATGATAATAATACTAATAATAATAATAATAATAATAATAATAATAATAATAATAATAAACTGCGTGATTTGATTTATGGATTTGAGTTGAAAAGTTTTGAAGACGCTAAACGTTCAACATTGCAGTTTGAAGGAAACTTTAAGATACCCAGACGAAGGGCGAAGGGTAATTGAGGTTTAAAGCAAACCGAATTGAAATAGTTGATTTCAGGTAAATTATTTCAGGTTTGGGATTTAGAACATTCTATTTCATGTACGATTCTATATATATATATATATATATATATATATATATATATATATATACATATATATATATATATATATATATATATATATATATATATATATATAATATATATATATATATATATATATATATATATATATATATATATATATATAGATGTATGTATATATATATATATATATATATATATATATATATATATATATATATATATATAGTTTATATGTGTATATACATGCATGTATGTAAGCTTTTGCAGTATATGAATATTCTGTGTATATATGTATATTTATACGATGTGTATATATACTTATATATACACAGACATATATATACATACATATACATATATATAATATATACACACATATATATATAAATATATATATATATATATATATATATATATATATATATATATATATATATATATATATATATATATATACATACATATACACACACACACACATATATAAATATATATATATATATATATATATATATTAATATATATATATATATATATATATATATATATTATATATATATATATATAAACTATATTCATATATTATATGAATACAGTATATTTGCATGTACTGTACACACACACACTTATATATATATATATATATATATATATATATATATATATATATATATATATATATATATATACATACATATACATATATATATATATATATATATATATATATATATATATATATATATATAAACTATATTTATATATTATATGAATACAGTATATTTGCATGTACTGTACACACACACACACTTATATATATATATATATATATATATATATATATATATATATATATATATATATATATATATATATATATACATACATATATACTGTTTGTACATACATACATCCCTAATTACAGTAGCCGTCGTATTCTCCCAACTGTTTGTACATGCAAAAGCAAAGGTTAAATGCATATCACCAAGTTATGCCTTAACCTTGATATTTCATCGAGATTCCAAGTGTGGATAAGATATCTGTCTGCAAGCCACTGTACACTTTGTTCTTCAAAATGGAATAACATCTTGAAATCACGATCAAGGGTGGGTAAACGGGGCATGTATTGTTTAACATGCCTCACATCCACAAAATCTGCCATCGTGCTGAGAATCGGACAGAACAACCTTTCCCTTCGAACAGCAGTCTGCTACTCACCAGACTCGGCTTTTTCGAAGCATATGCTCTTTATATGAAGTAAAGGGTCTTCTTTATGTATAACCATTTACTTTTATGTGATCATAATGGTATGATTTTTCTCTAAAAGTAGAAGCTTTTGCTTGAAATGTTTATGATTACAAGTAGAAGAATTTCCTTCATATTTTGCAAGTATAAGCATATCCTTTTCTTTATGAATACCGCCCCTTATGTTTTAAATCCAACGCTGTAACGTAGGAAACCTCAAACACCAAACACTTGTTACAGTGCAATTAGTATTTTTTTTTTCTTGAAATTACGGGGATTGTGGTAGGACAGACAAGAGAGAGAGAGAGAGAGAGAGAGAGAGAGAGAGAGAGAGAGAGAGAGAGAGAGAGAGAGAGAGAGAGAGAGAGAGAATTTGGTGGTACACAAGTAAACATATATGCTTAATCAGTGTAATACGCAAACGCAAATAGACGCATTTACCTAGTTAGAGAATAGACATGTTACTAATATTGATGTAATCAATTTAATCGCCTTATGCCACTTCCATTTTACATTCCTACTTAGATATGCAATCGCAGTTTTTCCTTCTATTTGTATTCTTTGGTATTTTTGCAGCGTCATGGACTGTTACACTCTAGCTTTTGTAGACATAACACGAACATCGTCGTAAGGAAAACAATGCTGACTGAATAAGAATTGTTACGGGAACACTTATCCAAGTAAAAAAAATATAAAAATTATGATAGCATCAAATTTCGCTCTCATAGTACGTCTGATATTAACAAATTGTGAACTAAGAGACGAAACATTGGCATTATCTGATCTGTTTCTTACACAATTCAGTTGCTGTTCCGAGGCCAAGTGAATGATGGAGTGATACACACTTAAATAAGGCATATTGCGGATTTCTCATTGGTCTACAGAGGAATACCTATCATTACAGTATGATGTTTTGTACAATCGGTATATATTTTCTAGAGTATCCTTTAAGATTTACCAAATCCAGAACTTTTTGGATATGTTTAATTTCATATTGGATATCCGTATATCAGTTTGTTCTTGTATTTACTTTTCTGTGGTTTTGTTATGTCCTGTTTAAGACATTTGATCAATAGGTATTGGAAACAAGTATATTATACTATTATCCATAAAAGAAACAGGAAATGCTAAAAAACATTGAGGAGTAATTTTTTTTTTTGATAGAATTATAAAAAAAAGAAGTCTGTTTTGGTGATTACGACTTTTAGCCATATAGCAAAATTAGGAGAGAGAGAGAGAGAGAGAGAGAGAGAGAGAGAGAGAGAGAGAGAGAGAGAGAGAGAGAGAGAGATTTAAAAAAATCAATAGGATCTCTTAACAGATCAAGTTGTTTTTTAAGTTTTTTTCAATCCCATATCATTTTAATGGCAGAGTTTCAATATGACTAAACAGATTCTAAATATTAGAAAAAAAGAACATTTATCAATTTCATATTAGCATCCCTGAATTAGTAATGTCTAATTGTCTTTTCCTTCATCATCATCAGTTTAGATAGAAACTTGTGGACTACTGTACAAGTATTACAACAATTTTCAGTGGACAAAGAGGCTTTACAAGTTAGCAATTCTGATATTTCATCACTCTGTTCCGGGTTAGTCTCATATATATATATATATATATATATATATATATATATATATATATATATATATATATATATATATATATATATATATATATATATATATATGTTAGTATGTGTTACATTTAACGTAAATTATTTTGTTTTGATCAAGTCAATTTGGCAGTAATTATTTCTTTTGGAACGCAATGACCCTGTTTCCTCCTCCCCGACTTTTCTGACTTGTTGTATAGTTTTAATTACAATGAGCTTGTTTTATTTTCACGGGTGGTGTTGGAGGTGATTTGGGCGCTGAGCGTCCAGGAGGAGACAGTCGTTTCTGGACCTTTAAGAAGGGGAGTGCTTGACGTACTGAGTTGGATAATTAAGATCGGCCTTTCTTCGCTTCTGCTGTTGTCTTTCTTTGGAAGATTTTTGGATTATCCAACCTCGCCCTTGGTTCAGTGATTTAGCCAAGGGGACCTCTCTGCCAACTGGTAAGGTGTGGTGTCTTTTTGGACCTCCGTGTCCGTTGATCGTCTCGCGACGCTAAAGTGAATGTTTACCTGTCGGACGGCCGCGTCCATGGATTGTCTGGCGAAATTATATATTAATCTCCTCGTCCTGTGATTTGAAGCTGGCTTAAGGGAAGCAATTTATTTTTGTTAATCATTTAGTGTGTAAAATAAGTTAGGTTATTCTGACTTTTCGACATTCTATTACTTTCGGGGTCCTCTCTTTAAAGTGTAATTGTATAGTCTGTCTTAATTTGGTGTAAGGGTGTTGGTCAATCTATGTTTTCAGTGTGTGTTTGGATTTGGTTTATTTAATGTATTTTGTAAGAGACTCGGTGGTCATTTCCTTCTAAAAAGTTTGTAATATTAAAGTTTTATTTTCAGCTTTTTATATCCTCCTTGATTCCATCTCCGTACACTTCGTTGCGGCCATTCCACCTATTGTGGACTTGGTCGTTAGTGACTTCATTAGTGTTTAAGAGACTTTCGTATGTTTGATGGGTGTGGCCCATAACTTTTGGCGACCGTGACAGGATCTCTCGGATCCTGTAGTCACTTGAGTGTATAGAGTGGATTCTTGGGGTGCTTGCAACATAATAATACCTTCTCTCCTATATTTATGTGTTGATTGGTGTTTATAATTTTTTTTGTGACCGTGGTAGGATATTTGTGTGGTTATTCGTGTTTAGTGTATTGGTTTGTTTTTTGGATACATTTGTGCGAGATATTTATATATTTATTTGTGGGCAATTAATTCACCATGACTGATTTAAATATCCCGGAGCTCTTGAGTGGAGAGGGGTGGCAGGAAAGGTCGGCAGACTTGAATAAGACTGATTTAGAGTATGTAGCAGAATTTTTTGAAATTGATAATCCCGAGTCTGTTAGGAAGGGCTTGTTGCTTCTAAATATTTATGAAAATTTTAAAGCGATGAAGGCAGAAGGTAAACCAGAGACTAGGCAGGGGGAGGAGATGGTGTCGGTAGAAATTTTAGATAGGCAGATTCATTTGAAAAGAATGGAAATAGATCTCCAAAGGATGAAGGCTGAGGAAAGAGAGAGAGAGAGACAGCACGAACTTGCTATGCAAGCATTGAGTAATAGGGGTTCTTCTTCTTCCCAACGTAATGTGTCTGCAATGCCTTGTATTAATCTATCTGAGGCTCTCAAGTTAGTCCCAAATTTTCAGGAAGTCAACGTGGCCGAGTTTTTTGTTTCTTTTGAGAGGATAGCCTCAAGGTTGGAGTGGCCAAGGGAGTATTGGACTACTCTTATTCAGAGTAAGTTGCTAGGTAAGGCCCAGAAAGTTTACGTTTCCTTGGACGAAGATCTGTCCTCAGATTATGATTCTGTGAATGCCATAGTTTTAAAGGCTTACGAGTCGGTACCGGAAGCTTACCGACAATGCTTCCGTAATTTACGTAAGGAAAGAGGGCAGACTTTTGTAGAGTTCGCCAGGGCTAAAGAACAATTTGCTGGCGATTGGTTAAACTCTAAGGAGGTGACGGACTTTGAGAAATTAAAATAATTTTTTTTTGGTTGAGGAGTTTAAAAGGTCTGTGCCTAATGAGGTGAAGGTACACCTCGAAGAGTTAAAATTAGAAACTTTGCAGGAGGTGGCTATTGCAAGTGATGAGTATCTCCTCTCTCATAGAAATGTGATGGGGGAGGTACCCAGAAATGAGAAGTCTGGTTGGGTGAGAGTTGACGGGAATAGTAACCAGAACACGTATAACAGGCCTAATGATAATTATGGTTCTCGTACTACTCCTGTTAACAGTTATAACAAGCAGACCACAAACAACCCAGGTAAGTTGAGAAATTTGACTTGTTTCTTCTGTCATAAGAAGGGACACGTCAAGAGCATGTGTTTTGCTTTTAAAAAGTCACAAGGGACCGAAACACGTCCGGTAATGGCCATTCATAGGAATGAGAACGAGTCAGTGGCTGAGAATTCTAATAATCAATGACTAGGCAATAAGTCACTGGCTCCTTTTCAGGAATTTTTGTCCAATGGTTTTGTTCGCTCTAGGAATTCGACTGAGGAAAGAAAAGTTAAAATTTTGCGTGACAATGGGGCTGCTCAGTCTTTAATTCTCAGAGAATCTTTACCGATTGATTTAGAATTTACACATAAGGAATATGTATTGTTAAGTGGTTTTCCAGATACGGTCAGGTCTTACCCGGTTGAGAATGTTTATTTATCATGCCCGTCTTTTTCAGGTTATTTGAAACTGGCTATTATTGATAAATTTCCTATTAAAGATGTGGATTTGGTGTTAGGGAATGATGTTGCCCTAATAAATAAAACTTTCCCAATTGTGTTAAATTCCAATAATGAGATATCTGCAGTCACTCGATCAAAAGCTAGTAGTGTTGAGTCGGTAGTTGATGTTGATTTGAGTAGTTTAGATCGTAGTGAATGCTTAGTTGTAGATAGTGGTGTGTTGGATAATAAACTTAATTGTACTAGTAAGGAACTTATTACAGCTCAAAAAGGAGATTTTAAAGACCTGCCTATTGAGTCTGGCGAAATTACTGATTTGACTGTCCCTCGATTTAAGATAATTGATAATATTTTAGAGTAAGTAGACCTTTTGATGCCATTAACACAGGTTGTGAATTTGTTAAGCAGATTATGGTTGCTTTTATTTATCGAAAGGAGTTAATGACATTGGCTCATGAAAATGGTTTGGCTGGTCATTTTGGTATTTTTAAAACCACTCGCAAATTGTGTGAAAGTTATTTTTGGCCTAAGATGAAAAATGATGTTAAAAATTTTTTAAATAGTTGTGATGCATGTCAAAAGGTCGGGAAGCCTAATCAACCAATTCCAAAGGCACCATTACATCCTATTCCTGTTGTTTCTGAACCGTTCAGGGAAGTAATTATTGACGTTGTTGGTCCTCTGCCGAAAACTCGTAGTGGCAATCAGTATATTTCAACAATTATGGATAGGATGTCTCGATATCCTGAGGCAATACCACTGCGAAATGTAAAAACTGTTAAAATTGTTGAAGTGTTAATTGAATTTTTCACCAGGTTCGGTATGCCCAAAGTAATTCAGTCCGATTGTGGGTCTAATTTTATGAGTAAATTATTTAGGGAGAAGATGGCAGAGTTGAAAATTAAACATGTGACTTCTTCCCCGTACCACCCTAAAAGTCAAGGTGTTTTGGAACGATTTCATCAAACCATGAAATCTATGATAAAAAAATATTGTTTGGTTAATGGTTCCGAATGGGATAGGGAACTACCTTATTTATTATTTGCATTTCGGTCAGTGCCGAGTCAATCTTTAGGATTTTCACCTTCCAGCCTTATTTTTGGTCATTGTGTGCGTGGTCCATTGGATGTGGTTCGTGAATCTTGGGAGGGGGACGCCGCTGATATAAATTTCTTACATTATGTTAGTAATTTGGGTGAAAAATTATTGAAGGCTTGGAAGTTTGCTGGTGAAAATTTATTATGTAGCCAAAAGAAAATGAAATACTTTTTTGACAGAAATACTAAGGAGCGTAATTTTGCAGTTGGTGATAGTGTGTTGGTATTGCTTCCCATTCCAGAAAACCCTTTAAAAGCTGCATTTTCAGGACCGTGGAAAATTTTAAAGAAATTAAGCGATGTTAATTATTTAGTTGAAACTCCTGAAAGGAGGAGACCCTACCAGCTGTGTCACATAAATATGTTAAAAGCTTATAAAGGTCGTGACAAAGTTATTCCCGTGACATTAATTGGTAATACTACAAAGTGTAATGGTATTAATTCTTTTTCTTTTCCAGATGTGAGTAATTTTGATGATTGTTTTGATGGTGCCGAATGGCCTAATGATAATGAACATTCTTTAGAAAATTTTTCAGAAATAGTTTCACATTTAAATTTAGCAGAACAGGGATCTTTGAAAAAGTTAGTTTTTAATTATAAGGATTTATTTTCGGATGTTCCCGGACAGACCACTGTCCTGGAACATGATGTAGATGTGGGTAACGCTACTCCGGTAAAACAATCCCCTTACAGGTTAAATGCATTTAAAAATGATGTTGTGGATAAAGAGGTTGATTATATGTTACGACACGGGCTGATTGAACCCAACAACAGTCCGTGGTCTTCACCTGTTGTTTTGGTAAAGAAGCAGGATGGTCAATTCAGGCTTTGTTTTGATTACCGCCAAGTCAACGAGGTCCCAAAGCCTGATAGTTATCCTTTCCCCAGGATAGAGGACTGTATTGACAGGATAGGGAATTTGAAGTATATAACTAAATTTGATTGGTTAAAGGGGTATTGGCAAGTTCCGCTGTCCAAACGGGCACGTGATTTGTCAGCATTTGTAACGCAGCGAGGACTCTATCAATGTAAAGTAATGCCTTTTGGCATGAAGAATGCTGCTGCAACCTTTCAAAGGTTGATGAATACTTTGGTTGAAGGTTTAGAGGGGTGTTGTTTATATCGATGATATTGTAATTTATAGTGATGACTAGGACACACATCTTAAACGTATTAAGGCCTTATTTCAGGTACTTAGGAGAGCTGGTTTGGTTATAAACCTCAAAAAGAGTGAGTTTGCCAAAGCTAAGGTTGTGTATTTGGGTCACGAAGTAGGATTTGGGAAAGTGGCTCCAAAACAGGCAAACGTAGACTCTATTAGGCATATTGAAATACCAAGGTGTCGCAGGGATGTCAGAAAATTCCTTGAGTTAGTAGGGTATTATCGCAGATTTGTTGAGAATTTTTCTGATATCGCCGAGCCCCTGACTAATTTATTACGTAAGATTGTGACTTTTGTATGGACTAATGATGCCCAAAATGCCTTTGAAAAATTAAAGCACGTTCTAATGAATTTCCCTATATTTAAAGCCCCTGATTTTGACGTCCCTTTTTCACTTGCTACTGATGCGAGTGATGTTGGGGTTGGAGCAGTTTTGTTGCAGGAAGATGCTCATGGAGTATCTCATCCTGTTGCCTATTTTTCTAAAAAATTATCCCCGACACAACGGAAATATTCGACCGTAGAGAAAGAGACTTTGGGTTTAATTTCAGCTATAAACCATTTTCAAGTGTATTTATCCTCTACAGGGTCTCCGAATAAAATATTAACGGATCATAATCCGTTGGTTTTCTTGAACAGGTTTAAGAATAAAAATCAACGGTTAAAGCGTTGGTGCCTAATGCTTCAGGAATGGAATTTTAGCTTTTCACACATTCCAGGCAAAAGTAATGTTGTCGCTGATGCACTGTCACGCATCAGTGACTGATTTGGGATTAAGTAATTAAGATTAAGATGTTAAATGTCTTGATTTGCAGGTTTTTCTTCGGTGTCGTCTTTGATTAAGAGTGATTAATGGTACTTTTGATTTCTGTTTACTTTAATGTGTATTGTTGGTGGAGGTTAATTTTAAGGTGTTACCATTGTCTTGCGTATGTCCATTAATGATGTGTGAATTTAAGGCCCAAACCCGTTTAGTATGAGGACGCGCTCTGGAGTGAGAAGAGGCATTTTTGGAAAGTGTTGTGAAGGGTCACAATATTGAGTGTTGCAAATCATATAAGGTCTTGTCCCTGTTTTTTTTTTTTTTTTTTTTTTTTTTTTTTTTTTTTTTTTTTTTTTTTTTTTTTTATAGCTTAGAGGGGTCATGGGCTCACGGGTCTGTAGCACAAAACAGCCGTTTTTTAGGCGCTACAGGCTGGTGTATGAGTGGTACCCTAGACTGAGTTGAGGTTAATCTATTAAGGTTTTTGTCCTTGTTTTTATTTAACTGATATTTTTAACCAAGTCACGGGTTCACGAGTTGGTAGCACAGCACGGCCGTTTTTTAGGCGCTACAGGCTGGTGTATGAGCGGTGACCTTGGTTGAGGTAACAACCATATCGTGGTCGATTTATATTTTTGTTGTTGGTTGTGTAGGTTTAGTCTAATAATAGGTTAGTCTTGTAAATATTTCTGCTCTGCTAACCTGTGCCCACCGCTCCTCTTGAGAATTCATGGGGATATTACTATATTTCCTTCGTATGTTGATCCTGATGTTATTTTTGGCGGAGTTAATAAGTTATTTACTTGTATTACCTTTAAGTCTTAGTATTAAGGTTAAGATTTGATATCTATTGACAGTACTGTAAGTGGTACAATTTTCTTTTTGCCACTATCTCTAATGTATGCGGCAATGTGATATAGTAATTTTAATCACTTTTTGAGTTTTGAACATTTGACTTTGATTTTGCTTATTGTCCCTGTTTTATTTCATGAAGATTGAATTAATATGTTTGCTTTTGAAGTTAGCATTTTTATGTATTTCTTTAAATTTTGAGTTGAGTTCAATACTTTGCAGAAAAATTTCCTTGTGGAAAATTTTTTTTGTTGGGTGAGGAGGTGTTAGTATGTGTTACATTTAACGTAAATTATTTTGTTTGATCAAGTCACTTTGGCAGTAATTATTTCTTTTGGAACGTAATGACCCTGTTTCCTCCTCCCCGACTTTTCTGACTTGTTGTATAGTTTTAATTACAATGAGCTTGTTTTATTTTCACGGGTGGTGTTGGAGGTGATTTGGGCGCTGAGCGTCCAGGAGGAGACAGTCGTTTCTGGACCTTTAAGAAGGGGAGTGCTTGACGTACTGAGTTGGATAATTAAGATCGGCCTTTCTTCGCTTCTGCTGTTGTCTTCCTTTGGAAGATTTTTGGATTATCCAACCTCGCCCTTGGTTCAGTGATTTAGCCAAGGGGACCTCTCTGCCAACTGGTAAGGTGTGGTGTCTTTTTGGACCTCCGTGTCCGTTGATCGTCTCGCGACGCTAAAGTGAATGTTTACCTGTCGGACGGCCGCGTCCATGGATTGTCTGGCGAAATTATATATTAATCTCCTCGTCCTGTGATTTGAAGCTGGCTGAAGGGAAGCAATTTATTTTTGTTAATCATTTAGTGTGTAAAATAAGTTAGGTTATTCTGACTTTTCGACATTCTATTACTTTCGGGGTCCTTTCTTTAAAGTGTAATTGTATAGTCTGTCTTAATTTGGTGTAAGGGTGTTGGTCAATCTAGGTTTTCAGTGTGTGTTTGGATTTGGTTTATTTAATGTATTTTGTAAGAGACTCGGTGGTCATTTCCTTCTAAAAAGTTTGTAATATTAAAGTTTTATTTTCAGCTTTTTATATCCTCCTTGATTCCATCTCCGTACACTTCGTTGCGGCCATTCCACCTATTGTGGACTTGGTCGTTAGTGACTTCATTAGTGTTTAAGAGACTTTCGTATGTTTGATGGGTGTGGCCCATAACATTTGGCGACCGTGACAGGATCTCTCGGATCCTGTAGTCACTTGAGTGTATAGAGTGGATTCTTGGGGTGCTTGCAACATAATAATACCTTCTCTCCTATATTTATGTGTTGATTGGTGTTTATAATTTTTTTTGTGACCGTGGTAGGATATTTGTGTGGTTATTCGTGTTTAGTGTATTGGTTTGTTTTTTGGATACATTTGTGCGAGATATTTATATATTTATTTGTGGGCAATTAATTCACCATGACTGATTTAAATATCCCGGAGCTCTTGAGTGGAGAGGGGTGGCAGGAAAGGTCGGCAGACTTGAATAAGACTGATTTAGAGTATGTAGCAGAATTTTTTGAAATTGATAATCCCGAGTCTGTTAGGAAGGGCTTGTTGCTTCTAAATATTTATGAAAATTTTAAAGCGATGAAGGCAGAAGGTAAACCAGAGACTAGGCAGGGGGAGGAGATGGTGTCGGTAGAAATTTTAGATAGGCAGATTCATTTGAAAAGAATGGAAATAGATCTCCAAAGGATGAAGGCTGAGGAAAGAGAGAGAGAGAGACAGCACGAACTTGCTATGCAAGCATTGAGTAATAGGGGTTCTTCTTCTTCCCAACGTAATGTGTCTGCAATGCCTTGTATTAATCTATCTGAGGCTCTCAAGTTAGTCCCAAATTTTCAGGAAGTCAACGTGGCCGAGTTTTTTGTTTCTTTTGAGAGGATAGCCTCAAGGTTGGAGTGGCCAAGGGAGTATTGGACTACTCTTATTCAGAGTAAGTTGCTAGGTAAGGCCCAGAAAGTTTACGTTTCCTTGGACGAAGATCTGTCCTCAGATTATGATTCTGTGAATGCCATAGTTTTAAAGGCTTACGAGTCGGTACCGGAAGCTTACCGACAATGCTTCCGTAATTTACGTAAGGAAAGAGGGCAGACTTTTGTAGAGTTCGCCAGGGCTAAAGAACAATTTGCTGGCGATTGGTTAAACTCTAAGGAGGTGACGGACTTTGAGAAATTAAAATAATTTTTTTTTGGTTGAGGAGTTTAAAAGGTCTGTGCCTAATGAGGTGAAGGTACACCTCGAAGAGTTAAAATTAGAAACTTTGCAGGAGGTGGCTATTGCAAGTGATGAGTATCTCCTCTCTCATAGAAATGTGATGGGGGAGGTACCCAGAAATGAGAAGTCTGGTTGGGTGAGAGTTGACGGGAATAGTAACCAGAACACGTATAACAGGACTAATGATAATTATGGTTCTCGTACTACTCCTGTTAACAGTTATAACAAGCAGACCACAAACAACCCAGGTAAGTTGAGAAATTTGACTTGTTTCTTCTGTCATAAGAAGGGACACGTCAAGAGCATGTGTTTTGCTTTTAAAAAGTCACAAGGGACCGAAACACGTCCGGTAATGGCCATTCATAGGAATGAGAACGAGTCAGTGGCTGAGAATTCTAATAATCAATGACTAGGCAATAAGTCACTGGCTCCTTTTCAGGAATTTTTGTCCAATGGTTTTGTTCGCTCTAGGAATTCGACTGAGGAAAGAAAAGTTAAAATTTTGCGTGACAATGGGGCTGCTCAGTCTTTAATTCTCAGAGAATCTTTACCGATTGATTTAGAATTTACACATAAGGAATATGTATTGTTAAGTGGTTTTCCAGATACGGTCAGGTCTTACCCGGTTGAGAATGTTTATTTATCATGCCCGTCTTTTTCAGGTTATTTGAAACTGGCTATTATTGATAAATTTCCTATTAAAGATGTGGATTTGGTGTTAGGGAATGATGTTGCCCTAATAAATAAAACTTTCCCAATTGTGTTAAATTCCAATAATGAGATATCTGCAGTCACTCGATCAAAAGCTAGTAGTGTTGAGTCGGTAGTTGATGTTGATTTGAGTAGTTTAGATCGTAGTGAATGCTTAGTTGTAGATAGTGGTGTGTTGGATAAAAAACTTAATTGTACTAGTGAGGAACTTATTACAGCTCAAAAAGGAGATTTTAAAGACCTGCCTATTGAGTCTGGCGAAATTACTGATTTGACTGTCCCTCGATTTAAGATAATTAATAATATTTTATACAGAGTAAGTAGACCTTTTGATGCCATTAACACAGGTTGTGAAATTGTTAAGCAGATTATGGTTGCTTTTATTTATCGAAAGGAGTTAATGACATTGGCTCATGAAAATGGTTTGGCTGGTCATTTTGGTATTTTTAAAACCACTCGCAAATTGTGTGAAAGTTATTTTTGGCCTAAGATGAAAAATGATGTTAAAAATTTTTTAAATAGTTGTGATGCATGTCAAAAGGTCGGGAAGCCTAATCAACCAATTCCAAAGGCACCATTACATCCTATTCCTGTTGTTTCTGAACCGTTCAGGGAAGTAATTATTGACGTTGTTGGTCCTCTGCCGAAAACTCGTAGTGGCAATCAGTATATTTCAACAATTATGGATAGGATGTCTCGATATCCTGAGGCAATACCACTGCGAAATGTAAAAACTGTTAAAATTGTTGAAGTGTTAATTGAATTTTTCACCAGGTTCGGTATGCCCAAAGTAATTCAGTCCGATTGTGGGTCTAATTTTATGAGTAAATTATTTAGGGAGAAGATGGCAGAGTTGAAAATTAAACATGTGACTTCTTCCCCGTACCACCCTAAAAGTCAAGGTGTTTTGGAACGATTTCATCAAACCATGAAATCTATGATAAAAAAATATTGTTTGGTTAATGGTTCCGAATGGGATAGGGAACTACCTTATTTATTATTTGCATTTCGGTCAGTGCCGAGTCAATCTTTAGGATTTTCACCTTCCAGCCTTATTTTTGGTCATTGTGTGCGTGGTCCATTGGATGGGGTTCGTGAATCTTGGGAGGGGGACGCCGCTGATATAAATTTCTTACATTATGTTAGTAATTTGGGTGAAAAATTATTGAAGGCTTGGAAGTTTGCTGGTGAAAATTTATTATGTAGCCAAAAGAAAATGAAATACTTTTTTGACAGAAATACTAAGGAGCGTAATTTTGCAGTTGGTGATAGTGTGTTGGTATTGCTTCCCATTCCAGAAAACCCTTTAAAAGCTGCATTTTCAGGACCGTGGAAAATTTTAAAGAAATTAAGCGATGTTAATTATTTAGTTGAAACTCCTGAAAGGAGGAGACCCTACCAGCTGTGTCACATAAATATGTTAAAAGCTTATAAAGGTCGTGACAAAGTTATTCCCGTGATATTAATTGGTAATACTACAAAGTGTAATGGTATTAATTCTTTTTCTTTTCCAGATGTGAGTAATTTTGATGATGATTGTTTTGATGGTGCCGAATGGCCTAATGATAATGAACATTCTTTAGAAAATTTTTCAGAAATAGTTTCACATTTAAATTTAGCAGAACAGGGATCTTTGAAAAAGTTAGTTTTTAATTATAAGGATTTATTTTCGGATGTTCCCGGACAGACCACTGTCCTGGAACATGATGTAGATGTGGGTAACGCTACTCCGGTAAAACAATCCCCTTACAGGTTAAATGCATTTAAAAATGATGTTGTGGATAAAGAGGTTGATTATATGTTACGACACGGGCTGATTGAACCCAGCAACAGTCCGTGGTCTTCACCTGTTGTTTTGGTAAAGAAGCAGGATGGTCAATTCAGGCTTTGTTTTGATTACCGCCAAGTCAACGAGGTCCCAAAGCCTGATAGTTATCCTTTCCCCAGGATAGAGGACTGTATTGACAGGATAGGGAATTTGAAGTATATAACTAAATTTGATTGGTTAAAGGGGTATTGGCAAGGTCCGCTGTCCAAACGGGCACGTGATTTGTCAGCATTTGTAACGCAGCGAGGACTCTATCAATGTAAAGTAATGCCTTTTGGCATGAAGAATGCTGCTGCAACCTTTCAAAGGTTGATGAATACTTTGGTTCAAGGTTTAGAGGGGTGTTGTTTATATCGATGATATTGTAATTTATAGTGATGACTGGGACACACATCTTAAACGTATTAAGGCCTTATTTCAGGTACTTAGGAGAGATGGTTTGGTTATAAACCTCAAAAAGAGTGAGTTTGCCAAAGCTAAGGTTGTGTATTTGGGTCACGAAGTAGGATTTGGGAAAGTGGCTCCAAAACAGGCAAACGTAGACTCTATTAGGCATATTGAAATACCAAGGTGTCGCAGGGATGTCAGAAAATTCCTTGAGTTAGTAGGGTATTATCGCAGATTTGTTGAGAATTTTTCTGATATCGCCGAGCCCCTGACTAATTTATTACGTAAGATTGTGACTTTTGTATGGACTAATGATGCCCAAAATGCCTTTGAAAAATTAAAGCACGTTCTAATGAATTTCCCTATATTGAAAGCCCCTGATTTTGACGTCCCTTTTTCACTTGCTACTGATGCGAGTGATGTTGGGGTTGGAGCAGTTTTGTTGCAGGAAGATGCTCATGGAGTATCTCATCCTGTTGCCTATTTTTCTAAAAAATTATCCCCGACACAACGGAAATATTCGACCGTAGAGAAAGAGACTTTGGGTTTAATTTCAGCTATAAACCATTTTCAAGTGTATTTATCCTCTACAGGGTCTCCGAATAAAATATTAACGGATCATAATCCGTTGGTTTTCTTGAACAGGTTTAAGAATAAAAATCAACGGTTAAAGCGTTGGTGCCTATTGCTTCAGGAATGGAATTTTAGCTTTTCACACATTCCAGGCAAAAGTAATGTTGTCGCTGATGCACTGTCACGCATCAGTGACTGATTTGGGATTAAGTAATTAAGATTAAGATGTTAAATGTCTTGATTTGCAGGTTTTTCTTCGGTGTCGTCTTTGATTAAGAGTGATTAATGGTACTTTTGATTTCTGTTTACTTTAATGTGTATTGTTGGTGGAGGTTAATTTTAAGGTGTTACCATTGTCTTGCGTATGTCCATTAATGATGTGTGAATTTAAGGCCCAAACCCGTTTAGTATGAGGACGCGCTCTGGAGTGAGAAGAGGCATTTTTGGAAAGTGTTGTGAAGGGTCACAATATTGAGTGTTGCAAATCATATAAGGTCTTGTCCCTGTTTTTTTTTTTTTTTTTTTTTTTTTTTTTTATAGCTTAGAGGGGTCATGGGCTCACGGGTCTGTAGCACAAAACAGCCGTTTTTTAGGCGCTACAGGCTGGTGTATGAGTGGTACCCTAGACTGAGTTGAGGTTAATCTATTAAGGTTTTTGTCCTTGTTTTTATTTAACTGATATTTTTAACCAAGTCACGGGTTCACGAGTTGGTAGCACAGCACGGCCGTTTTTTAGGCGCTACAGGCTGGTGTATGAGCGGTGACCTTGGTTGAGGTAACAACCATATCGTGGTCGATTTATATTTTTGTTGTTGGTTGTGTAGGTTTAGTCTAATAATAGGTTAGTCTTGTAAATATTTCTGCTCTGCTAACCTGTGCCCACCGCTCCACTTGAGAATTCATGGGGATATTACTATATTTCCTTCGTATGTTGATCCTGATGTTATTTTTGGCGTAGTTAATAAGTTATTTACTTGTATTACCTTTAAGTCTTAGTATTAAGGTTAAGATTTGATATCTATTGACAGTACTGTAAGTGGTACAATTTTCTTTTTGCCACTATCTCTAATGTATGCGGCAATGTGATATAGTAATTTTAATCACTTTTTGAGTTTTGAACATTTGACTTTGATTTTGCTTATTGTCCCTGTTTTATTTCATGAAGATTGAATTAATATGTTTGCTTTTGAAGTTAGCATTTTTATGTATTTCTTTAAATTTTGAGTTGAGTTCAATACTTTGCAGAAAAATTTCCTTGTGGAAAATTTTTTTTGTTGGGTGAGGAGGTGTTAGTATGTGTTACATTTAACGTAAATTATTTTGTTTGATCAAGTCACTTTGGCAGTAATTATTTCTTTTGGAACGTAATGACCCTGTTTCCTCCTCCCCGACTTTTCTGACTTGTTGTATAGTTTTAATTACAATGAGCTTGTTTTATTTTCACGGGTGGTGTTGGAGGTGATTTGGGCGCTGAGCGTCCAGGAGGAGACAGTCGTTTCTGGACCTTTAAGAAGGGGAGTGCTTGACGTACTGAGTTGGATAATTAAGATCGGCCTTTCTTCGCTTCTGCTGTTGTCTTCCTTTGGAAGATTTTTGGATTATCCAACCTCGCCCTTGGTTCAGTGATTTAGCCAAGGGGACCTCTCTGCCAACTGGTAAGGTGTGGTGTCTTTTTGGACCTCCGTGTCCGTTGATCGTCTCGCGACGCTAAAGTGAATGTTTACCTGTCGGACGGCCGCGTCCATGGATTGTCTGGCGAAATTATATATTAATCTCCTCGTCCTGTGATTTGAAGCTGGCTGAAGGGAAGCAATTTATTTTTGTTAATCATTTAGTGTGTAAAATAAGTTAGGTTATTCTGACTTTTCGACATTCTATTACTTTCGGGGTCCTTTCTTTAAAGTGTAATTGTATAGTCTGTCTTAATTTGGTGTAAGGGTGTTGGTCAATCTAGTTTTCAGTGTGTGTTTGGATTTGGTTTATTTAATGTATTTTGTAAGAGACTCGGTGGTCATTTCCTTCTAAAAAGTTTGTAATATTAAAGTTTTATTTTCAGCTTTTTATATCCTCCTTGATTCCATCTCCGTACACTTCGTTGCGGCCATTCCACCTATTGTGGACTTGGTCGTTAGTGACTTCATTAGTGTTTAAGAGACTTTCGTATGTTTGATGGGTGTGGCCCATAACATTTGGCGACCGTGACAGGATCTCTCGGATCCTGTAGTCACTTGAGTGTATAGAGTGGATTCTTGGGGTGCTTGCAACATAATAATACCTTCTCTCCTATATTTATGTGTTGATTGGTGTTTATAATTTTTTTTGTGACCGTGGTAGGATATTTGTGTGGTTATTCGTGTTTAGTGTATTGGTTTGTTTTTTGGATACATTTGTGCGAGATATTTATATATTTATTTGTGGGCAATTAATTCACCATGACTGATTTAAATATCCCGGAGCTCTTGAGTGGAGAGGGGTGGCAGGAAAGGTCGGCAGACTTGAATAAGACTGATTTAGAGTATGTAGCAGAATTTTTTGAAATTGATAATCCCGAGTCTGTTAGGAAGGGCTTGTTGCTTCTAAATATTTATGAAAATTTTAAAGCGATGAAGGCAGAAGGTAAACCAGAGACTAGGCAGGGGGAGGAGATGGTGTCGGTAGAAATTTTAGATAGGCAGATTCATTTGAAAAGAATGGAAATAGATCTCCAAAGGATGAAGGCTGAGGAAAGAGAGAGAGAGAGACAGCACGAACTTGCTATGCAAGCATTGAGTAATAGGGGTTCTTCTTCTTCCCAACGTAATGTGTCTGCAATGCCTTGTATTAATCTATCTGAGGCTCTCAAGTTAGTCCCAAATTTTCAGGAAGTCAACGTGGCCGAGTTTTTTGTTTCTTTTGAGAGGATAGCCTCAAGGTTGGAGTGGCCAAGGGAGTATTGGACTACTCTTATTCAGAGTAAGTTGCTAGGTAAGGCCCAGAAAGTTTACGTTTCCTTGGACGAAGATCTGTCCTCAGATTATGATTCTGTGAATGCCATAGTTTTAAAGGCTTACGAGTCGGTACCGGAAGCTTACCGACAATGCTTCCGTAATTTACGTAAGGAAAGAGGGCAGACTTTTGTAGAGTTCGCCAGGGCTAAAGAACAATTTGCTGGCGATTGGTTAAACTCTAAGGAGGTGACGGACTTTGAGAAATTAAAATAATTTTTTTTTGGTTGAGGAGTTTAAAAGGTCTGTGCCTAATGAGGTGAAGGTACACCTCGAAGAGTTAAAATTAGAAACTTTGCAGGAGGTGGCTATTGCAAGTGATGAGTATCTCCTCTCTCATAGAAATGTGATGGGGGAGGTACCCAGAAATGAGAAGTCTGGTTGGGTGAGAGTTGACGGGAATAGTAACCAGAACACGTATAACAGGACTAATGATAATTATGGTTCTCGTACTACTCCTGTTAACAGTTATAACAAGCAGACCACAAACAACCCAGGTAAGTTGAGAAATTTGACTTGTTTCTTCTGTCATAAGAAGGGACACGTCAAGAGCATGTGTTTTGCTTTTAAAAAGTCACAAGGGACCGAAACACGTCCGGTAATGGCCATTCATAGGAATGAGAACGAGTCAGTGGCTGAGAATTCTAATAATCAATGACTAGGCAATAAGTCACTGGCTCCTTTTCAGGAATTTTTGTCCAATGGTTTTGTTCGCTCTAGGAATTCGACTGAGGAAAGAAAAGTTAAAATTTTGCGTGACAATGGGGCTGCTCAGTCTTTAATTCTCAGAGAATCTTTACCGATTGATTTAGAATTTACACATAAGGAATATGTATTGTTAAGTGGTTTTCCAGATACGGTCAGGTCTTACCCGGTTGAGAATGTTTATTTATCATGCCCGTCTTTTTCAGGTTATTTGAAACTGGCTATTATTGATAAATTTCCTATTAAAGATGTGGATTTGGTGTTAGGGAATGATGTTGCCCTAATAAATAAAACTTTCCCAATTGTGTTAAATTCCAATAATGAGATATCTGCAGTCACTCGATCAAAAGCTAGTAGTGTTGAGTCGGTAGTTGATGTTGATTTGAGTAGTTTAGATCGTAGTGAATGCTTAGTTGTAGATAGTGGTGTGTTGGATAAAAAACTTAATTGTACTAGTGAGGAACTTATTACAGCTCAAAAAGGAGATTTTAAAGACCTGCCTATTGAGTCTGGCGAAATTACTGATTTGACTGTCCCTCGATTTAAGATAATTAATAATATTTTATACAGAGTAAGTAGACCTTTTGATGCCATTAACACAGGTTGTGAAATTGTTAAGCAGATTATGGTTGCTTTTATTTATCGAAAGGAGTTAATGACATTGGCTCATGAAAATGGTTTGGCTGGTCATTTTGGTATTTTTAAAACCACTCGCAAATTGTGTGAAAGTTATTTTTGGCCTAAGATGAAAAATGATGTTAAAAATTTTTTAAATAGTTGTGATGCATGTCAAAAGGTCGGGAAGCCTAATCAACCAATTCCAAAGGCACCATTACATCCTATTCCTGTTGTTTCTGAACCGTTCAGGGAAGTAATTATTGACGTTGTTGGTCCTCTGCCGAAAACTCGTAGTGGCAATCAGTATATTTCAACAATTATGGATAGGATGTCTCGATATCCTGAGGCAATACCACTGCGAAATGTAAAAACTGTTAAAATTGTTGAAGTGTTAATTGAATTTTTCACCAGGTTCGGTATGCCCAAAGTAATTCAGTCCGATTGTGGGTCTAATTTTATGAGTAAATTATTTAGGGAGAAGATGGCAGAGTTGAAAATTAAACATGTGACTTCTTCCCCGTACCACCCTAAAAGTCAAGGTGTTTTGGAACGATTTCATCAAACCATGAAATCTATGATAAAAAAATATTGTTTGGTTAATGGTTCCGAATGGGATAGGGAACTACCTTATTTATTATTTGCATTTCGGTCAGTGCCGAGTCAATCTTTAGGATTTTCACCTTCCAGCCTTATTTTTGGTCATTGTGTGCGTGGTCCATTGGATGGGGTTCGTGAATCTTGGGAGGGGGACGCCGCTGATATAAATTTCTTACATTATGTTAGTAATTTGGGTGAAAAATTATTGAAGGCTTGGAAGTTTGCTGGTGAAAATTTATTATGTAGCCAAAAGAAAATGAAATACTTTTTTGACAGAAATACTAAGGAGCGTAATTTTGCAGTTGGTGATAGTGTGTTGGTATTGCTTCCCATTCCAGAAAACCCTTTAAAAGCTGCATTTTCAGGACCGTGGAAAATTTTAAAGAAATTAAGCGATGTTAATTATTTAGTTGAAACTCCTGAAAGGAGGAGACCCTACCAGCTGTGTCACATAAATATGTTAAAAGCTTATAAAGGTCGTGACAAAGTTATTCCCGTGATATTAATTGGTAATACTACAAAGTGTAATGGTATTAATTCTTTTTCTTTTCCAGATGTGAGTAATTTTGATGATGATTGTTTTGATGGTGCCGAATGGCCTAATGATAATGAACATTCTTTAGAAAATTTTTCAGAAATAGTTTCACATTTAAATTTAGCAGAACAGGGATCTTTGAAAAAGTTAGTTTTTAATTATAAGGATTTATTTTCGGATGTTCCCGGACAGACCACTGTCCTGGAACATGATGTAGATGTGGGTAACGCTACTCCGGTAAAACAATCCCCTTACAGGTTAAATGCATTTAAAAATGATGTTGTGGATAAAGAGGTTGATTATATGTTACGACACGGGCTGATTGAACCCAGCAACAGTCCGTGGTCTTCACCTGTTGTTTTGGTAAAGAAGCAGGATGGTCAATTCAGGCTTTGTTTTGATTACCGCCAAGTCAACGAGGTCCCAAAGCCTGATAGTTATCCTTTCCCCAGGATAGAGGACTGTATTGACAGGATAGGGAATTTGAAGTATATAACTAAATTTGATTGGTTAAAGGGGTATTGGCAAGTTCCGCTGTCCAAACGGGCACGTGATTTGTCAGCATTTGTAACGCAGCGAGGACTCTATCAATGTAAAGTAATGCCTTTTGGCATGAAGAATGCTGCTGCAACCTTTCAAAGGTTGATGAATACTTTGGTTCAAGGTTTAGAGGGGTGTTGTTTATATCGATGATATTGTAATTTATAGTGATGACTGGGACACACATCTTAAACGTATTAAGGCCTTATTTCAGGTACTTAGGAGAGATGGTTTGGTTATAAACCTCAAAAAGAGTGAGTTTGCCAAAGCTAAGGTTGTGTATTTGGGTCACGAAGTAGGATTTGGGAAAGTGCTCCAAAACAGGCAAACGTAGACTCTATTAGGCATATTGAAATACCAAGGTGTCGCAGGGATGTCAGAAAATTCCTTGAGTTAGTAGGGTATTATCGCAGATTTGTTGAGAATTTTTCTGATATCGCCGAGCCCCTGACTAATTTATTACGTAAGATTGTGACTTTTGTATGGACTAATGATGCCCAAAATGCCTTTGAAAAATTAAAGCACGTTCTAATGAATTTCCCTATATTGAAAGCCCCTGATTTTGACGTCCCTTTTTCACTTGCTACTGATGCGAGTGATGTTGGGGTTGGAGCAGTTTTGTTGCAGGAAGATGCTCATGGAGTATCTCATCCTGTTGCCTATTTTTCTAAAAAATTATCCCCGACACAACGGAAATATTCGACCGTAGAGAAAGAGACTTTGGGTTTAATTTCAGCTATAAACCATTTTCAAGTGTATTTATCCTCTACAGGGTCTCCGAATAAAATATTAACGGATCATAATCCGTTGGTTTTCTTGAACAGGTTTAAGAATAAAAATCAACGGTTAAAGCGTTGGTGCCTATTGCTTCAGGAATGGAATTTTAGCTTTTCACACATTCCAGGCAAAAGTAATGTTGTCGCTGATGCACTGTCACGCATCAGTGACTGATTTGGGATTAAGTAATTAAGATTAAGATGTTAAATGTCTTGATTTGCAGGTTTTTCTTCGGTGTCGTCTTTGATTAAGAGTGATTAATGGTACTTTTGATTTCTGTTTACTTTAATGTGTATTGTTGGTGGAGGTTAATTTTAAGGTGTTACCATTGTCTTGCGTATGTCCATTAATGATGTGTGAATTTAAGGCCCAAACCCGTTTAGTATGAGGACGCGCTCTGGAGTGAGAAGAGGCATTTTTGGAAAGTGTTGTGAAGGGTCACAATATTGAGTGTTGCAAATCATATAAGGTCTTGTCCCTGTTTTTTTTTTTTTTTTTTTTTTTTTTTTTTTTATAGCTTAGAGGGGTCATGGGCTCACGGGTCTGTAGCACAAAACAGCCGTTTTTTAGGCGCTACAGGCTGGTGTATGAGTGGTACCCTAGACTGAGTTGAGGTTAATCTATTAAGGTTTTTGTCCTTGTTTTTATTTAACTGATATTTTTAACCAAGTCACGGGTTCACGAGTTGGTAGCACAGCACGGCCGTTTTTTAGGCGCTACAGGCTGGTGTATGAGCGGTGACCTTGGTTGAGGTAACAACCATATCGTGGTCGATTTATATTTTTGTTGTTGGTTGTGTAGGTTTAGTCTAATAATAGGTTAGTCTTGTAAATATTTCTGCTCTGCTAACCTGTGCCCACCGCTCCACTTGAGAATTCATGGGGATATTACTATATTTCCTTCGTATGTTGATCCTGATGTTATTTTTGGCGTAGTTAATAAGTTATTTAC
>NC_090741.1:1236707-1246707 GCF_036898095.1 Palaemon carinicauda | reverse complement strand
ACACTTAAGAATTTTTGTTTAATTGGGCCAGTTCGTGTTTTCAGTTTCCAAGCGCATTGCTCACCCTCTTCCTCCTCCTTCTCTGAGTGATAGCAGATACCCAAGCCATTTTCCCCCTCTCCTTCCCTCCCTCCTGTATTAATCAGATATAGGGGGAAACAGCTCGCTGAAGAACGATCAAACTTGTTTTCTTAACCTAACATTCTCTAAGGTGGGGACAAGGTTAATTTTTGTTTTTTCACCCATAGCTTTCAGAATATAATTTTACAATGCACATGCTAGAAATAAAAAACTGGTTTGACTGCTTAGTGTTTTTCAGTGGCCTCACTCCGCTTTCTTAAGCCCTGATTGACAGGTGGTACCCAAGTACCATCTTCCTCTCTCTCTTGTTCTTATCGATATGACTTTGAAAGAAAGCGAAAAATTTACTCTCCAAATGCAGATGAAGCTGGTGTTGCACGTGGCATTGTTAACGGTCAAATTCTTTTTTTTTTTTTTTTAACGTTATATGTACTTAAAAATTAAAAGTTTTATATATCACAATGCCTTAAATGGAAAGTTGTACATATTGACGTACCTTTGAAAAATTTGATTCGATATTATATGTAAACACCATTGTTATCATTTTCCCCTACTCGTTTTTTCCACCACAGCCCACCCTTCACTTCTTTCCCTCTTGAGTAATAGCTAACGCCAAAGCCCTATCCTGCTCTCTCCATCACATCCTCCATTATGGCTCTGAAAGATTTTGAAAAATTGACAACAAAAAGAAGTATTAAATTAATTTATGGCTAGGATTGTTTGTTAGTAAAATTCTGTTTTTTTATTTAAAATCATGTTTTCAAACGTACTGAGATATGAGCAAGTTTCTGTTTAAGATATTGCAATAAAGAAAATTTTGCTTTTTCACTTAACGTTTCATGTATTGTAATAGCTTGAATAACATGGTTCACGCATTGCATTACCATTGAAATAGTCAAAGGTACAGCAATTTACACATCTTTTATTTTTGCATATACTGCAGTACTTTATATAAAAAAAAAGCAGCACATATAACACACTGCTCTGAAAATTTTTGATGAGATCAAATAAGGTGAATAATTTTGCTCAAGTATTTGTAGAATAGCTGGTTCCTCGAACCGGAATCTGGGAATCCACGCTATCCAGAACCCCTTGAGCAAGCTCGGACAAGGGAAGGTCATGGGTCCACAAACTGAGGAGTACTAAAGTGACGAACATCGAAGGTCTTTCTGCCCTTGACTGCTGCTCAAGTTGCTTCCCAAAGTTCGTTGAAGTTTAATATGAGAGAAGAGACTTTGACAAACATACTTTCAGTCTAAGGATTTTCTATCACTTCCAGTGCTGGTTAGGAGTCAGGTGCCGAAGGATCAATGGTGCATCTACACACCTCTCCTCTAGGGAGAGGGAAGGACTTAACCTGATATAGTGGTAACTCTTGTGGTTCTGCCTATCTCCTTTCTGGGCCACCAAACCTGGTTGGCAGGATGATGAAGGAGGGATGACACTGAATGGATTAGATTCCCCTGCGACCCACTTGATACCCTTAGCCCTTGCTTGCATTTTGCGGGACAGGATAAAGAAGTGTATCATTAAAGGACCCATACCAGAGCATGTGGAGGGCCTTCAGAAAGGTCTGAAGATAAGGAATCAACCGAAAATAAGAAGTTATTGTACTGGTCTGATGAGGACTCTACATGAATAAGGTACAATCTCCTATTTTACCATCTACGTGAATGGAAAAGCTTTGTCTCTTTTGCAGGGTTAGTATACTGACACAAAGAGCATCTTCTACCTGTAACGTCTGGGGGTAGCAAACTAGCAGCTAAGGCCTAGATCTATGGGAAAAGAGAGGAAAACATTGTCTAGAAGCTCAATCCTCTTGATCACTTGAAAAGTACCAGGATGTCCAGTTTATGGAAGTTAGGTTCTTGTCTCTCGTGGGACTCTCACACCTAACGCAGGACATATGACTGTGTGGAGGTCTCACGTTCCTATGTAGAGCAATTGCTAAAAGACCAGTCACGTAGAGGACCTAGTACATGACCTTTTACTAGGGGAACGATGGTATGGAGCGTGAATTTGTGAATATACTACATAGAATGATATTAAACAGGGCACGAATGATCGTCATGACTTTGCAGAAGGGAAGTAAGTTCTTGGGGACCTAGCTACAGGTCATGTGGTGCATGATAACTTTGTACATGGAGCTTTACCATATGGTGACCTAGCGAGTTTGGAGCTATTGCATAAAATTCTTGTGCATTGAGAACGAAGGTAAGGGAAGCATACAGGTGGATCTCAAGGTTGATGAAACCTGACTTGTGAAGAACCTGCATAGGAAGACTTACTATTCTAAAATTCTGCTCGTAGAGGTTCTTCTTGTAATTTTTTTTTTTTTTTTTTTTTTTTGCACATGGTTATTTTGCCTGTGGAAACTATGAGGATGGGATCTTTGTGCGTCCATACCTAATGTGTAAAGTCCTGATGTCTATATATGTAATCTGAATGGAAGCAATTGTGCTTGGGAAGGAGACTGTAACTGAGTAGGACATCATACGTGTGAAGGAAAATGTGCACAAGGATGAGATTGTGCAAATGAAAAACTATCTGCTGGGTATCATGGGTGTGAACATAATCGTGTAGAAGGAGAACTTTCTCTTTGGATCATGCACATAGATGTAATAGGGCTCGTGGAGGTGTTCACGAGTATAGATATCACTTTCTCTGAAATATCTCATCATGTCATAAGTCTTTTTCAGAAAGGCTATTTCGTCCTCAGTGTTGAACTGTCCTATGAAGGTTGCTATTAAACAAAGGAAGGGGACAAAATTGTACTGCTGCAGAATCTGAGGTACTATATCTTCATATTACTTAACTTTCCCAAACTTTTGTGATTGCAGCTGTGACACCTTTGGCATGCTCAAGTAATGTGCAGTCAGAAAAAATTTGGTAAGAATTATTATGGATGAACTACTTCCTCTTCAGATGTCGGACAGTATCTTGTACCTCACGTGTATCACAAACGCTCGTACACTGTACCGGTATTTCTGTATTTTTTTTTTGTATATATTGATATCCCTCTTCCCATGCACTGATAACCTCTTCAAGCCTGTATATTCATGAATCATTGTATTTGAATTTTTCTGCTGTTCTTGCATGGAATGGCTTGTATATAAACTCATGATCCATTGATATTAATTTAGTAGCATTCACATCATCTCTCAGCTAAACCCTAACTGCTAGCTTGCACATTGGTGATCAGTGGAGTGTCCCTTCAAACAATACCTCTTGGAGCAGTACTCGCCATCGCCAGATGCCCTCATAGCCAAACTTTTTCAGCTCTTTCAATAACTGTTAGGGGACCTAAATACGTCACTTGCCTTTGAGAAATGACCAGTATCATTCACCTGCAAACTACCCCCGACAACTCTCCTCATGAGGTGAAGGTACATCATGCCCTTTGGGTACAACACTTATCCGAACCTGTACGCGCTGCCAAACCGATGTCAATATCTTAGCCATGAACGACCTGATGACCACAATCGAAGCATTTATGGACAGCCAGGTTACCACCTTGAAGATCACCATCAATGCCTCCACTCCAGATTCGGGGCTGCTGCGATGAAATGTTCGAATAGCTGTCCGTGGCCAAAAAACGTGTAATTAGGCCATTGCTTATGGCGGTGGCCATACCTGTAGCTTAACTTTTCTTTTTACATGATGAAAGTACGGTCGTGGGATTTTGGTAAACAAGGGTGCTTGTCATTCTCTTCATACAAGGCCACTTTCCAGGACACGACATAGTTTCTAAATATGTAGCTGCCAACAGATCTGCAACACCCACTTACGGTTATGAGAACCTCAAATTATTATTTGGAAGCTTCAAATATCACTGGAAGTTTCTCGTTGCTGACGTCACATTGCCAGTCCTTGGCCCAGATTTCCTTTCACATTATCACCTCCTGGTTGATGTCGCTCACCAACAGCCAGTCAATGCAGATTCTTACTTGTTCACACCTCATTAACACGCCTCTCTGACCATGTTCTATACATCAGCGCACCCACAGTTGTCTATGCCCACCTCTTTACGTTGTAGCCGTGAGTCTTCCGTCCAGAACTTCGCAACACATCCACTTTTCTCGCAAAACAGGGCCTTTGTCACTCTTTCAAAATGACGGGACCCCCAATATTCGCCAGATTCAGGTGTCTGACACGGATCATTTGGCAATCGCTAAACAAAAGTTCTCTGAAATGGAAGAAATGGGCCTTTGTGAAAAGGACTCAAGCTCATCAACGTTACTCATATACATCGTTCTGAAAAAAGATAGTATTCTGCACCCGTGTGGGGATTACAGGAGCCTGAACATGCAGACAGAACCGGATCACTAAATTGTCCCAAACATTGCTGACGTGACATCTTACAGAAAGCAAAGTTTTTCTTCACGCTTGACTTTATGAATCTGTATTTTTAGGTATCCATGAACACAGATGAAATCCCAAAGACCGCCATCACCACGCCTTTCAGTACATACATCTTTAATTACTGTTGTTTTGGCCTTCATAATGCTTGGGCCACTTTTCAATCTCTCATGGATAACATCATAGGGGACCTCCCTTCTGTGTATGTTACATGAACGACATACTTGTGTTCTCCTTGGTGCCTAGGATGTATCATTCTTAGGGCACTGTATCACTCCTGATGGAGTCCACCCCCTTCTGGAGAAGGTAGCAGCCGATTCCCCTTGCCCTGGACTGTCATAGCATTGCAAGAATTCTTGGGCATTCTCAACTATTATCAACGTTTCCTGCCAAACATTGCCACCACTCCCACACCCATCTACGCCACCCTCAAGGGCAAGCCTAAAGACCTGAAGTGGGATCATCTTCAAGAAATGGTCTTCTGCAATGTAAAGAATGCTATATCAACTGCTGCTGCTCTCGCATTCCCATGTAACATGCGCCTCTCCTTCTCTCCACCAATGAGAGCAATGTCACTATTGGTGCGGTACACGAACTGGTGGTCAACAACGCGTCCTGTCCACTAGTATTCTCCAATAGAAATCTGTTTCGAGCAGAATCTAGCTACTCTACCTTCGAGAGCGAGTTGCTAGTAGTGCACTTTGCTGTCCGTCCCTTTGCCACTTTTTGGAAGATATGCCATTTGTCATTCGTGCGGACCACATGCTTCTGCTGCCCCTTTCACTCGACACTCTGACATCTGGTCCGCCCATCAACGCTGACATCCCTCCGCCATGGCTGAATACAACTGAATCCTTCAACACGTCCCTGGAGAGATTAGTCCCATTGCCGATGCCCAGTCAAGAAACACATTTGTTGCCATTCACCTGCAATGGGATTAAAATGCATTGGGGGAACCCCAAAGAAAATATCCAGTGTACCAAGGATGTAAGACATCCTGCACGTCCATCTGTTCGGAAGACGTCCCTTTCGATGATTCCAACATAACCCTCCTTGGTGACATCAGTACTGGTAGACCTAGACCGTTGATACCTGCTCCTTTGCTCTGTTAGGGGTTTGATATCATTCATGGCCTTTCACATTCCTCGTGCCAATATACTGGGCACCTTCTGAAGACATAGTTCATTTGGCATGGCATTACTAAGGATGCTAAGGATTGGTCCCCCGTCTAGACTTTGTGCCAAACTTCAAAAGTAGACTGACACATCGATTCAGGAATGACCAACGTTCCTCAACTTCATCGTCTTTTTGCTCACATGCATGTGGATGTAATAGGTCTCCTATCCACATCATAAGGATACTGTTACCTGTTTACTGTTATTGACCACTCCACTACTTGACCTGAAGCCATTCCCTTATAAACTGCAACGTCTGCCTCGTGTACATCTGCCTTACTCTCAGGATGGCTAGTAAGATTTGGTATCCCTGAGTATATTACTTCTGAGAGAGCTACCACATTTACCGCTCAATTGTGGATATCATTAACTAATCTCTTTGGAATTACCTTATATCAGGTAACCGCCTGCCAACCTGCTGCCAACGGAATGGTTGAACATTTTCATTGCACCCTTAAAGCAGTTTTGATTTCCCACTGCAAGGTCTCCAACTGCTTTACTCCATTTTTTTGGGCCCTCCTGAGACTAAGGATCACTCCTGAGGATACCCTCGATGGCTCGGGAGGTGGAATGACATACGGTGACCTGTTGGTCTTCCCTGCCAATCTTTTTTTCCTTCGACAACCTGGACCGCCCGTCAATGCTGGCATCTCTCCGTCATGGCTGAATACAGTTGAACCCTTCAACACGTCCCTGGGAGAATTAGTCCCATTGCCGATGCCCAGTCCAGAATTATATTTGCTGCCATTCACCTGTGATTGAATTAAAATGCCTTGACAGAACCCCAAAGGAAATATCAAGTAAACCAAGGATGTAAGAAATCCTGCATGTCCCTCTGTTGAGAAGACGTCCTTCTCGATGACTCCAACGTAACACTCCTCTATGACGTCAGTATTCATATATCTAGACCTTGGATACCAGCTCCTTTGCGCTGATAGGTTTTTAATTTCATTCATGGCCGTGCACATTCCTAGTGCTGATATACAGGACTGCTTCTAAAGACAAAGTTCATTTGGCATGACATCACTAAGGATGCTAAGGATTGGTCCTCCGCCTAGACTTTGTGCCAAACTTCAAAAGTACATTGACACATGGATTCAGGAATGGCCACCGTTAATCAACTTCACCGTCGTTTTGCCCACATTCACGTTGATGTAGTAGGTCTCCTATTTACATCATAAAGATACTGTCATCTGTTTATGGTTATTGACCTCTCCACTAGTTAGCCTGAAGTCATTCCCTTGGAAACTGCAACGTCCACCTCGTGTACATCTGCCTCACTCCTAGGATGGATAGTGAGATTTGGTATCCCTGAGCATATTATTTCTGAGAGGGCTACCACTTTCACCTCTCAATTGTGGATATCATTAGCTAATCTCTTTGGAATTACCTTACATCAGGCAACCACATGCCACCCTGCTGCCAACGGAATGGTTGAACGTTTTCATTGCACCCTCAAAGCAGCTTTGATGTCCCACTGCAAGTTCTCCAACTGGTTTACTCAAGTTTCCTGTGTCCTCCTGGAACTAAGGATTTCTCCTAAGAATACCCTTGATAGCTCGGGAACTGGAATGGCATATGGTGACCTATTGGTCTTCCCTGCCGATTTTTTTTCCTTTGACAATCTCTATTGATAATCGGCAGCGACAACGTCATGTTGTGGTGAAATTTACTCCATGCCACCAGACTTACAAGCCCCCAGCTAAGCAACACATACTGCCAGATTTGCACAGGGCATCGCACGTTTTTCTGTGTAACGACACCAGCAAATTACCATCAATTCTGCCTTACATGGGCCCTATCCTTGTGATCCGTCAAACAAGGAAGCCGTTCTTATTGAAAATTTTTGGCAAACAATACTGGGTCTCTATTGATTGTCTTAATTCTACATATCTCCATCAAGATGACCCGCCTACAGTGAGCCTCTCCAGAGCAGTGCTCCCTATTTCACATGCATGTCGATTTTAGGGTAGAGCTATATATCTTATGTGCATCACACACGCTCGTACACTGTAACAGTATTTCGGTGTTTTATATGTATTAATATTGCTCTCCCCACGCACTGAAAACCTGTTTAACCCTGCATGTTCATGTATCATTGTAATGGAATTTTTGTGCCGTTCTTGCTTGGAACGGCTTGTATATAAAAATATGATTCATTGAAATATTGTATTCACCTCGTCTCTCAGTTACAACCTAACTGCTTGCTCACACAATCTCAAGACTCAGTAGAAGAAGACAAGTTTGAAGGCAGAGGGCAGGTAGAAGAAGGAAGGCACCCTCTTTACTTATACTTCAGTTACAACAACGCAGTAGCAAGGGCTCGAGGATTTCCTCCTTCGGCTTTCTGGTAAGATCAATGGACGCCACATCCCTTGCTCACTCGACATTGGTGGAGGCAACCAATGAAGGTTTAGCAACATAAGTCCTGGACATCCTGCATGTTCTTAGATATTCAAAAAAATTTTCCCGCAAACTATCCCGCTAATGGCTATAATGGCATTATCTAATACAGCAGTGTGCTCAATTTGAGGAGAAAAGCAGTGAATATAACCTCCTCAGGGGAAAGATGATAAAACTGCCTTACATGATGTTTTTCCAGTGGGCTGATCTGATTAGATTTAAATT
This sequence comes from Palaemon carinicauda, assembly GCF_036898095.1. Taxonomy (NCBI): domain Eukaryota; kingdom Metazoa; phylum Arthropoda; class Malacostraca; order Decapoda; family Palaemonidae; genus Palaemon; species Palaemon carinicauda. Next base: position 1,238,464 of record NC_090741.1, on the reverse strand, counting down.
CCTTCTTTGTTTCTTCTCCGGAGGACTCAGCTTTAGACGAAGACAAAGAGGGCACAATAGGTTAGCCATAAAACTTCTTTGTTTTGGGGGAAGGCACTCAGGCCAAAGAAAACCCTCTCAGCCTTCTTCGTTCTCCTGCTGTACTCAGAGGGAACGTCCTGCACTTGTCACAGGGGAAAGATTTGAACTGTTATTCCCCCTGTGAATTGGACTGATATATTGGGCTTCCCAGCTGAGATAACTCATAAAACTGCCGCATTCATGATCCGGTTTACCAGGGGAACATCATATTCCTATGTTTTGATTTTCATTCATAAGCATAATCAGTCAACCTCAAAGGAGAAAACAAATAAAAAAAAAAAAAAAAAAAACTTACTGTTCTGGTGTTAAAATCAAAGTGGCTAGAGAGGGTGCTGAACTTCACCATTGTTTGCCAGTAACTACCAACGCATTGTTATATGTTTTAACTGCCATGTTCCAGCTTCACTGAAAACTTACCCTTATTAAAGGATGAAGGGTTGTATTCGTGTAAGAACAAACTGTATTTAGCAGCATACAAAAAAAAGCAAAGTTTGCAATAACTATATTTCCCAGAATTTGCGAAAATTATAACTCACGTAAACCATATTTGGCTGAATTCATAAAAAAAAACTATATCTAGTAAAATTCATGTAAATCATGATTCAAAAAATTTACAAAAACTATATTGCAAAAACCATAACTGGTAGAACTAAAAAAGAAAAAAAAATTAAAAACATACCTGGCTGAATTCACAAAAAAACATATTACATGAAAACCGTATTCTGCCGTACACATCAGAAACATATTTCACAGAATTTGAGAAAACCATTTATCGCAAAAATTATATTTTGCAAAATTTATGTGCAACAAATAAGTAAATTTGGCTTAAAAATGTCTAATTTAGGTCTTATTTTTTTTTCTCCCTGAGCGGTATTGGAAAATCAGATAAAGATATGACTCCACAGATATATTTTTGATTTGGTATCCAAAACATCAAATCTCATCTATGAATTTGAGACTACCTAGATAAAGGATCATCCCTCAAAAACGTGGTTAGGGAGAACACCCTCAACACCCGTAACATGACATTTTCAGATGATTTTATTTTGCATGTCATTGTTTGGACAGAAATGCTAGCTGATTTTGACTAGTTTATTTCCCAAGATATCTGATATGAAGCAACTCTTTAAAGAAATTTAACAAGAGTTTTTTAATCCTAAAATGATACATGGTTGCAATCTAGTTGTGCTTCTGCCCAGCTGCTAAGTGATTGAACTATATTTTATTCTCTTTACAAGAATAAAATAATTTAAATCCTGTGTATTAAAAGACTACAGTGTCCATTATTAGATGCTGGATTTGTATAAAATATAAAGCGTCGTTGTTCCTAAAAAAAAAAAGAGAAAAACTATATCTTCCACGTTGTCTTTAATGTGTTGTAAGTTCGTTTTCATGCTGTCCACGGGAGAAGGTGTTTTGGTGATCAAAATATCGCTGTGAAACACTGGATAACGATTCTTAAACCAACATACCACCTGGCTAAATAATGCCTTGAAAAGAAATAATTTAGACCTTTTTTTTCACTATCCTCCTCAAGGCCCTATCCAGTTAGGTGTCAAAATAAGGACCTTTTAAGGCCATCTTAATTTAAGGGCTCTATCGAAATTGTCGGTGAATATGGCATCCCTATATCTATTTGAATCTGGTTGTTATTACTGTTTTTTTAAAGTTATCCT
>NC_090741.1:1224207-1229207 GCF_036898095.1 Palaemon carinicauda | reverse complement strand
GTAGTTGTCCTGAGTGAATACCACCCTTTCTGCATATGAACATCTGATATCTCAACTTATTTTCTTCAACAATTTTGATGATTTTGTAGTAAAATGGATGACATTAAAATTAATATTTGAAACCACCTCATGTGAAGCAAGAGATATAAATGTTTTGACTTTATTTCTTGTTTTGGCGAATAATTGGTATAACATGACTTTACCTTGTCCTAAAAGGTTAATCATTGTCGAAGCATGTAGTCCTGGCAGTGAAGAGCATACTTTGCTACCGAATACAATTGGAATTTTAAAATAACAAACAGCTTGGTGTGAGTTTTTATACCTAGCCTGATAAACAACTTACTGTTTATATCATTGCAAAAACCCAGGGAATCGATAAAAATATCAGTGTCATCTGTCACACACATAATGTTGCTCCACAGCCTATTTAACATGTATCAGAAGGCGTGTGTCTGCTTCTTCTTTAGTTGTTGGGAGACCACTAACTTAGTAACTATCTTGAGTAAGCTTTTTGTATTATTTTTCACACATGGCGAACATAATCTTGCTTCCAAGGGCTTCTCTCCTTCTTTTATCCATCCAACTATCAGCAGGAAATTTGTTAGTTCAGTCTTGCTTTTAAAGAGGCCAGTAATCGTCTCTAATTTTCTATCTTGTGTACGGACTTCATGTGACAAAAGATCATACCTTCAAGATAACAACGACAAGACACTGTAGATTCAATTACCATATCTTTGTACACACCAAAGACTACACCAATTCTGTTGCTTTCTTTCCCGACATGAAACATCTAAGAAAAAATATAGTTAGATAACTCATAAAACGTGTGATTTTTCACCATGAAGATTCTGGATTACTGCCATTGTGTCCACTAACGCCGTACTGGGTTGAATTCCTTTTCATAAGTACGTGGCATATGATATTAGCCAATGACCAATGAAATGGTCCAAATGGATGACTGAAAACCTGATGCATGACCAAGTCTCTTTTCAAAGCAATTAGTATCATTTTACCAGCCACATTTCTGTCTGCTCTCAAAAGTATCTCCTTATTTTCCTTCCTGAAATGTTTCACCTTCGCTGATCAAAATATTTTCAGTTTACAGTTTCTTCAAGCCAGCAAAGAAACCTTCACCTGTTTGTAGTTTTTGTAATGGCAAAATTGCATAGCCTACTTCCGCATTCTGCAGAGAAGAGAGTTAGTCTGCTCAAACATCAGAAGGGGTGATAACACCAGTGGATAGGTTAACAATGTCTGTTAAGTTTGCATGAAGGGGTTTGTCTAACCATTTTCAAACACTGATATATCAATAAAAGAGGCAATATCAGACTCCTCTCTCTTGATGCTTGATTGCATAAAATTTGGATGGGTGACTCCAGTACAATAGAGAGTGATCAGTTCATGTAGCTGGCTCAGTTCTATTGCTCGATGTTCTGTTGTTAGGCAATGGTGTGCCACTGTTTCTGGTTACAAGTTGAAGCCATGTGTTTCACCTGCAGCCTGTCTATCCTTATTGAATGTTTCCTCCGTTGTTTGGTCTGCAGAAATAAATCATAATAGATTGCACAGTTTATGTTGAACTGAAAATTCTCCTCTCTGAAAGTGAGCATGTAATTTTGGACACACCTAAATGTGACGAGACTAATTATACAGAAAGGTACCTGGCATTATCTATTTTGTTTATGGAGGAGCATCATGGAATCATATTTTTAATAAAAGCAAGGTAAAGGTACCAGTTTCCATCTTTATCTGCACGTAATAGAAAAGCAACATCTCTATCGTCTCAAGATGTTGGATCCAAAATCTCGAGAGTGGTCCATTGCTTTTCTTCAAATGTCTTGTCTACTCTGACTAATTCTAAAACTTTCTGGCATGTTTCAACTTTTAGAGTAGCTTCATATGTTGCGAGCAAAGGTTGTTGCAGAGCTCCTCAAGGAGAGGTAGAATGTCATTTACGCTTGAGATATCTTCAGGTTTGTTGACAGAAAGCCTGTCCTGATACTCTTTATATGTTAATCTATATAGTGTTTCATACATCAGTTTATGAAACCGAGTAGCCCTGTTATAATGCTTTCCTTCTAGGATTTTGTTTACTGAAACTGCTTCAATGGTGGCAGACTATACTGCAATGCCATGGATTCCTGCATATCCAAATATTTTCCCAATCGTTGATAGAAGGTTGAAATGTATGTGAAAATTACCCACCATTAGGACACGTTTGCTATACTTTTCTTGGTGTGCCGTGTTATTTCTGTAGCTTTGAAAAACAGTGCCTGATCGAGAATAATCCCAAATAGATGAATTTGGAATATTTTGAACTTTCGACATTTCTGTTGTTGGAGTGTCTATAGTTGGTAAATAGCCAAGTGTGTTGGGTGGTATACCCATGCTATCTCGAGTTTTTATATTGAAGCCTCTCCATGTACTGATTTTCTGTTCCATCGCTTCAAAGAGGTGGTAGTCCTGTTCTTTTCCCAAAATTTAAACAGTAAGGTTCTGGTGAGAGAATGGAATTGTTCTTCCTTTTCAGTTTTTTTTTAATTGATTTTTTACTTTAAGCTTTGTTGTGGGTTGAAAAATTATTCCATTGAGTGTATATAATGTCCTTGTAATGCAAAGAACTTTTTCTTGTGTATAAATATTATCAAAAGCTATCACACAGGGAACAGGCAGCTGGACGTTTGAAGGTAGACGCACGTTGTTATCTTTGATATTCTATAACTTCTCAATACCCAAGGATGTATTATTTTCATCAACTGTCAAAATCTTTTTGACCCATGGCATAAAAAAAAAACTGGAGTCAGTATCCTTCAAATATTCATGACTGTGATGATATCCAAAGCTATAAACCTTCACAGTCTGTAAATAGGCTCGTTTGTCTCAATACCTTCACAAAGTACTATAGCAAAAAAAAAAAAGGAAAAAAAAATAGCAAACTATCAGGCACTGTGATATATGGGGAGTTCAATTCTTCAGGATTAGGAGGCCATAATTGTTTAATGCAAGACTTTTTAAATTGACCCCTAATGAACACACCTATCGATTGGATCAAAGTGTCATAGTTTGGCATTTCAGTATGCGAATCAAATTTATTCTTCACTGTCACATAATCATTAGCAATTGCTTCTACTGATAAGTTGTCTGGTCTCATGTAAGTTTGCTTACAAACTGTAAAGAAATGCAGGTATCACCAAATTTGACTTCACGATTTCTGCGTATATGTTTCTTTGTACCTATAATCATATCATTTATGACATGTTCATTCATAAAACATTTAACTTTACTGGTAACCTTAAAGAGAGGAATCAGTATTGGATTTGAAAATGTATTTGTTCTAATAGGACAGTATAAATGATTGATAGTTGTCTTCGAAGTTCTGTGGTAATCATTATCAGTGATACGTTTAAAATTGACCTCCATGGCTTTTCTTCGAGTGTAGTCCATGTAGCAAGATTTATGATAATGGACTTCAGTTGCAAGAATATCTCTTGATGTTATAGCGAGAAAGTCTGTGTCAATATTTTTTATTTTTTATTTCCCAATATTACATTGCTTTGTCTGTCCTGTTCTCAACTGCATGAGTTAAGGAATTCTTTGTTTATTCAATTTATTTGTTTTAACTGATGCTCACAAAAATGCATTCCTTTACAAATTCTAGAAACACCGATAGTTTTTTTTTTTTTTTTTTTTTTTTTTATCCCAGGGTTTAATGTTACTCTGACTGGCTTGAGGTTCTATTATTTATTGAGTACATCTAATAATTTCTTATGTGTGAAATTCGATCTGCATTGTTTATGGTACTTAATGTTTGGGATTGTAATTCCATTTACTTTTAATGATGCCATGATTTGCTGAAAATTTCTTAGTTTTACTGTATCATAAAATTTTTGCCAAGAGCGGTTAACTCACCCAATTATGACATTTACCCGCCTAAGAAGCAGATATCATATTCGGTTTTATGACGTCTGACTTTCACTTCTTCTTAATATATTTTAATACAACCACTAGTCCACCCTACACTGAAAAAAAAAATATATATGCGTATATTATTAACAGCGTAGGCTTATGTAAGTGAAGATAAGGAGTAATATTAAACATAGTGCTCAAAAGGTGGAGATAAAGAAATTGTGACAGCTAGCTGGTTTGTCTTAAATATTGTTTTAAATATTGTCTGCCTAATGCTGAACTATTGCGTAATTTTTGGCTGCTTTTCTTAGAAATGAAAGTTTAAGAGATGTCTGGAAACAGGCATGTCGACGGTCAGATGAACTTAACCTAGATCATGCTGTGATTTGCTCCGTGGTAGTGATTAAAGGGCTGAACTACAATCCAGTATATCGAATTTAAATGTTCTGTTGTTGTATTTTACTGAAAATAGGCTCTAGTTGTTTCTACAATATAATTCTCAACCATATTATTCTATGTGAAAACCGAAAAGCACCAAAAAATCTTGTATTCTCGGAGATTTTTTCTTTTTTTTTTTTGGGGGGGGGGACTATTTCAATATATGTAGCCTACATCGAAAAGAAATTAAGCATACCTCAACTTATAGCAAATTTCATTTTACATACATTTTTTTTTCTTTTTTTTTTCCGTAGAATCAACCGATACAAAGATATAACGCGCCTCTGTTTGTACTAAAAAAAATCACCGAAAAAGTGAAGATGCTCTCACATTTAGTGGATAAAAATTATCTTAGCTGTACATTTGACTTGTAAATTACATGAATTCATATAGTTGAACCAGGATCCATAGAAGAACGGGTCTGATAATGCACAGGGCAGAATCTCATTGGGTAGGATAGTGAGCTCACGTGAGCCCCTGACCTCAGCCGTGCTCTCGTTCAGCAAGATATCCAGGTTAAAGATTTAGCTTCAGAGGCAACCCGAAATATGTCCTTCAGTTTCTTTTTATTCTATATCCTGTCCCTAGCGACTTCTTTCATTCATATTGATCTATAATATGCTTAGGACTCTAGCATATAAATACCAGTTGTGCTG
>NC_090741.1:1211707-1214207 GCF_036898095.1 Palaemon carinicauda | reverse complement strand
GACAAAAGAAGCTTTTCTATCATCTTGTATCTTAGCCATAATGGTAAGATGACAATCGAAGATAGAATCATCCATGTCTGGATTCCGGTAGATCGAACACAAATAAAAGTGATTATGCCTGCCAAAAACTTTTATTACCTGAATCTCATGACATCCACATTCATGAGAAGCAGGATACTTGGTCCTAATATACACCGTCATTTCCCTGTCCCTAAGGATGGCATCACGTTTCAACATTATTGGCTTCTTAAAACTAGTAATAAGGAGCTCAGATGAGTCTCCAATTAGGAACCAAAGTTTCTGAGCACCAAAGAATATCATAAATGTATAAATGTCTGCGTGTCTGTGCATATATATATATATATATATATATATATATATATATATATATATATATATGTATATATATATATATATATATATATATATATATATATATATATATATATATATATATATATATATGTATATATATAAATATACAGTATATACTGTATATATACATACATATATATATATATATATATATATATATATATATATATATATATATATATATATATTTATATATATATACATATATATGGTAAATTTTGCATATTTAGACGTGTTTTCATATTCAAATAAGCCATATATATTTTTGATACATTAATGTCTGGATTCTCTTAACGACCTCGGGATCAGAGCCCCAGGCGAAATCACACTAAGACAAGAGCTTGTGACCGGCCGGGAATCGAACCCTGGTCCGGCAAGCTTGTATAGATAGTGACTAAACCACTTGGCCAAGTGGTTTAGTCACTGTCTATACGAGCTTGCCGGACCAGGGATCGATTCCCGGTCGGTCAAAAGCTCTTGTCTTAGTGTGATTTCGCCTGGGGCTCTGATCCCGAGGTCGTTAAGAGAATCCAGACATTAATGTATCAAAAATATATATGGCCTTTATGAATATATATATATATATATATATATATATATATATATATATATATATATATATATATATATATATATGTATGTATATATATATACATATGTAAATATATATATATATATATATATATATATATATATATATATAAATAAGTATATATATATATACATATATATATATATATATATATATATATATATATATATATGTGTGTGTGTGTGTGTGTGTGTGTGTGTGTGAAGCAGACTGAAATAGTCTTTTGAATGATATCTTGTATTTCAAATGGTCACAATCAAAATTGTCTACCAGTTTTGAGTCATTTATTCTCCTGAACGAGTATCTGTTGAACGTAATTAATAGGTATTTCCCTTTTCGTGTGCTAGAATACTGAGTGAAAGACAAACCCTGTTTTACTGATTTATTGTAGACATGGTTTGTTGGAGAAAAAGGGGGCAATTGTCGTTGGAAAGGTAACTGATAAGACTTGATTTGGTATACCTATACGCAGCTCTATGTTACTCAGAGGTAATTTTACAATAAAAGTCACCCTTTCTTGTACAACAAAGGGACATAAGTGGTAGGACACACTTAAATTTGTACCCTTTGATGTAGTCTTACGAGTAACTCGTTTATTTAAACCAAATTTTTCTATGAATGACTGTCCAAAGGAAAAGCTGACCCTTTAGCTAAGGTATCTGATAGTAAGCAGAGCAATGAGAAACTCGATATTCTTCATTTTTGTTTTTCTTGGGTAAATTATATAGTTTAGCTTTTCTTTTCCATAAAATTAAAACACTCCCAATGGACCTTGATGCTTATGGAGTTGTAGACCAAAGCGTATCCTTCCCAGGTTCTCTTAGCATTTATTGGGGAATTTTTAATGTTATTTCATTACATAATTTTATTTTTGGTAGCTGTAGTCCTTTAGATTACTGCCTAATTTTTATAGCTCCCATATTATCGAAAGTTTTTTAAGGTCTTTTGGTAAAACATCTAAATAGGTATGTTGAAGGTGATAAACCTTTTGCTAGTTCCCAATTCATCTTTTGCGAAGGACTTGGAGCATGTTATGCCGTTCTTACGATTTCCAGTACTTTATAAAAATCCTTTTATTTAGGTCAGACAGTTCATATAACTTGGCTTGTTTTTATTACTGCCTTCGACTGTGTTAATCATGGTCCTTTCTTTTCAAACTTAAACAGTTGTGGGTGGGTGGGCCTCCTCTTAGCATCTTACCGAGTTTTTAAGTAATAGATTATAAAGATTTTCTGTTTTATGGGGAACATATTGAGCATAGGAGTGTGATATCTGGTGTTTCTTACGACAGCGTGCTTTTCCCATTTCATACTATATATACGTTATGTAATTTTGCCTTTAAAATAAGTTCGTCGCGTATGGAGATGATGTTAACCTATTCCTCAATTCTCTTTCCTGAGTGTATGTTCAGCTAAAATTAGCTTATCATGCTAATTACGGGGCATTATTTTGAACCATAACAAAACTCAGTATGATTGTAAGTAAGTCGAGGGCAATGACCCTGCTAATTCTAGATTTTTATCTATATACAAC
>NC_090741.1:1201707-1204207 GCF_036898095.1 Palaemon carinicauda | reverse complement strand
ATCTTTGAGCTGATTTCCCCTGGGGGATGTGATCCCTAGGTAGAGAGAATCCATATATTAGGAGGAGTATAATATGTGGCTTAAGTAAATAAGAAAAACACGAGTAACTGTACAAAATTTATCATTAAATAATATATATATATATATATATATATATATATATATATATATATATATATATATATATATATATATATAATGATCATGATCAGCAATTACTATTCCACGGCATATCAATGGCCCAGGACATATCCCTCCACTTGCATCTGTTTATGGTTCTTTTCTCCCAGTTCATACCCGCTAATTTTCTTAGTTCGTTAGTATATCGTCTTCTTTTTATATCAATGTTTCTCTTTCCATCTCTAGGCACCCATGAATTTATTTTTAATGGCTAACTAGTATGTGTAATTCTCATGATATATACTGCCTATGCTCATTTCTACATCAGTTTCCTCTCGAGTCCATGGCACTCTTTTTCGTTTTTTTTTTTTTTTTTTTTTTTTTTTTTTTTTTTAGTGTTAATCCCATCAGGCTTTAGTATGGATTGAAATTTCCGATGCATATGTTAATAGTGGTAAAACCATAAGACTAAAAACTTTTCTTTCTAGAGAAAGGGAGTTTTTACATTATATATTCTCGGTTTGTTTACCAACACCTCTCCATCCTATGCCCATCCTTCTTTTAATTTCAGTCTCATGTCCTGCGGAAACACTTACGAGTACTGTCTTATGTAAGTACGTATATTCATTAAAAACCTCCAGAGGTTCATCCGTAATCCTTGTATGTTGTCTCTCTGCAATTTCATTGAACATTGTCTTAGTTTTACTAACATTAGTTTCCAGTCCTACAGATCTGCACCCTCAAAGGAAATCTTCTCTCACCTTTTCCAATTCTTCCTATGATTAATTCAACAGAACTATCTCATCGGAAAATCTTAAGTAAGTATGTTATTCTTCAATCACATTAATTCCTATATTTTCGAAACCTAAATTTCAAAAACTTTTTCTAGGCATGCTATGAATAATTTAGGAAAGATGTGGTCTCCCCTTCTTCACTCCTTTCTCAATTGGAACTTTATCACTATATTTATGTAGTATTAGGATTACTGTACTTATTGGATAGATATCTTCAATTGCTCTAACATAAAAATCATTTATCTTATGTTATTGAGGGGCTTTCATTAATGCTTAAATTTTTTGGGGATCAAAAGATTTCTCGTAGTCTATACAAGCCATACATAGTGGTTTGTCATACTCTGTGATTTTCTCATGAGCTGGTTAATTAAATGGATATGGCCAATTGTTGAATATCCACTTCTAAAGCCTGTCTGTTCTCTTGGATGAATAAAGTTTAGCTATCTCTCTATTCGGCCTAATATGATCTATAGATATTCTAAATATTAATGTGAGTAAGCTTATTGGGCGGTATTTTTCAGGTCTCGTATGTCTCCATTTTTGAAATTAGTATAATTATGAAGTTTTTCCAAGCTGTAAATATAGAGCATTCTTCAAGACATTTTGTGTAAGATTCAGCGCGATTTACTACTATGAAATCTCCTCCATATAATATCCACTCAATTATCAAGCCCTCTTCTGCTGCTTTGCCTCTTTTCATGATTTTTAATGATTTCTTTACTTCTCCTACTGATATTTTGGTACTGGCTCAGTTGTTTTATTATTTCTATTGTCAAAGTTATTTTTATATCACAATTTTAAGGCATTGTATAGAAATATACTTTAATTCTTATCATTCCTTCTCTTTTGTTGATATTATATATATTTCATCTTTTAAGTCAAACATCTGTTGTCACCATATTCCAAGTCATCTTTGAATTGATGTAATGCCCCTTCATTTATTTAGTGTTTTTACAATTTTTGTCTGATTGTGCTCAAGTTTTTTTTTTTTTTTTTTTTTTTGGAAAGTATTGCGCTAAATATATTTCATATATCTTGGATTTGACCCTCATTTCCAATGTTTTCTTTATTAGGTTTTTGGTCTTTCCTGATAATTTTCCTTGATCTCGTTTAGGAAATTTTTCCACTTATTTCTTGTGCTCGCTCTAGTATATTTTTTTTTTTATTTATATTACTGTTCATTTCTTCTTTATTTGTTTCCATTTCATCATGTAGCTGGGAGCACCTATTCTGTGTTGCTGAAGATAACTCTTTTTTTTTTCTTATTATAGCAATGCGTATTCATTTTCTAAAGAAATGTTAATCTCTTTCTTTCCTAGATCTAAACGAAGTTTGATTATCAATATACATTGGTCGATTGAATTTTACTTGCTATCACTGTTACACCTTTAACCAATTTAACTTTTTAACGATGAATAAAATCTATTTAATTTTTCGTTTCTCCGTTTGGGTTCTCCTTGTGCATTTTCTACATTATCTAATGTAAAGAAAAAGAAGTTCATGATTTTAAGATTATTTGTTTCGGATAATTTTACAATCATATGTCGTCTCTCCTTAATTTTTCCTACTTAAGTTTATCTAATGCC
>NC_090741.1:1169207-1189207 GCF_036898095.1 Palaemon carinicauda | reverse complement strand
AATTATTTGGGTTATTTTTCAAAGAATACTGATAAGAAAAAGAATTTATTCAAGTAATTCATTATATTTTCTTGAATATTAATAACCTATGGGAAAAATTAAAACCGAAGCAATATAAACAAATTAGCGCATTACTGAATAGTTTCAACTCATCATGCAAAATTTTTAGAAATAAACACGCTCGTGTACAAAGATTTAAACATATATATATATATATATATATATATATATATATATATATATATATATATACATATATATATATATATATATATATATATATATATATATATATATATATATATATATATATATAAATATATATAAGCCATGTCGTCCTGATGGAAGTTCCTATAAGTAGCTTCCTAAGGGATATATGTACTACAGTGATATTCCCAGAGAATTTTACCTTTAGGTATCCAGAATTCTAACTCTTGGCGTGAATATCCTTAAATTTCTTTCAAGGATATCGCATAATATCAGAGGACGTATTCTTGACACGCCACATAGCAATCTGCACCCCTAATAGCGTTTACGCTTCGAGGGGGAAGTGGCAGAATAGAAGGGGAGCCGTATCAAGGTTACCCTAGTTCTCATATTATTGAGTATCACAACAGCGCCATATCCAAGATGGCGAACATTCCTTATTTTGTAGCGAATTCACTCGGTGGGGTTTCCTCTTGATCTGACATTTCGATCGATTTTCACGGATTTTTTTGAGTATTGAATATTTACAATATGTGTTTTTTCGTTCCTGTCTCACAGTGAAATTAAAGTTATTTATTGTGATTAGGAACTAGGCCTGTTACCGGAGGCGCCATGGGCGCTGTCGTTCATTGGGTGTGTTATTTAGTTAGTAAAACAACATTCCCGGTTTTTAAAATGGCATTAATAAATGATTTTTGAAGCTAATTAGGCATTTTCATATATGTAAAGATATTTATATGCATAATTTTTCCTTTTCCTGCGTCGATCGTATATGTCAGAGTTTCGGTGATTTAGGTAACCGAGATCTTGCCTTGCCTAGGTAACCTAATCTAGACAACATATACTTTCGACATTACCCTGGTTACCCTCGTGTATTGGTTATATATTCATTGGAGATAGATATTTCCTGGAATTTTTATATAACCGATACTCGTCTCTATTAGAGATTTGAGGGTAATCCCTCTTCCCTCTGAGTGTAGCCTTTGGCTACAACCCTTATGGGTCGGCCTTGAATTTTTAATTCAGGCATGACTAACCTAGGGTTTTTCTGTCTCGTCCCGTAACTGCAGATGGCAAGTTTTGGGATTCGGTCAGAAACTCAGAGTATTTAGTCTTGTGTCGGCTAGGCTGCCGGCATAGGAGGCTAGCCCTCCCTAGGCTACACCTGAAATGGTTGTATGATGCCGCCATCTTCTCCCTGTGGCCTAGTAGACTAGTCCTATGCTCGCTGACCCTAGGCTGAAGTGTAGTATCTTCTTAGGCCTAGGATGGCGTGGCACCGGAATTCTGTTTCTCCCTTGTTGAGAGAAGGTGGTACTGCTGCCATCCCCTTAACTGTATTGGCACACCCTAGGCTGGAGAATAGATGATTCTCCTGCCACCTGGGATGGCGCCGCTAATGAAACAGAGTTTCTTCAAGGTGTTTAGGTCTGGCAAAATTACCGGCTCCTACCACACCTCATATAGGACCCTTTTTCCTCCCCATCTGTTCTTTTATGTTACTGGTGTCCTACAACCTTACCGATGCTGGTGGGTTACCGGTGCTGGCCAGACTCCCTCCCCACTGCCATTGTCCGGCTGCCGGCGGCTATAACAGCTGCATGCAGCCATGACAACTGCCAGCGGCTATGACAGCTGCATGCAGCCATGACAACTGCCGGCGGCCTAGTTGGATGCCGGCGACTATGTGTCTTTCATCTGTCGGCGGCTATGACAGCTGCCGGCAGCGATGCATACTGCTAGTAGCCATGCCAATTGTCGGCAGCCATGACGGCTGTCGGCGGCTGGCGACTGCCGGCAGCCATGACGGCTGTCGGCGGCTGGCGACTGCCGGCAGCCATGATGGCTGGGGATGGGAAGTCCCTGCTGTCTCTAAGGTTCTTCAGTTCTCCCTTGAACTGCTAGCCATAAGTTTTATTGCCGGAGTACCGCCGGCCAGACCGGCGCAGATAGGTGCTGACTCAGCTGACAGCATGACGACTGTACTAGTACAGCTGGAGGCTAGCCTGCCGGCAGTGTGTCGGGGGCACCTTGCCGGAAATAGTACTTTGGCTGGATGGAACTCTGAATGTTACATTCTCCCCTTCCATTTGAACCTTATTTCTGGAGAAAGGCAGCAAAATTAGATTTTACATCCTCAATTACTGTATACTTACACAGTAATAGGTAGCCTTCACTCCATACTATCTCTCTCTCTTTTAGCTATCATGCTGGATGTGCCGGCAAGAACTAGCTATGCCGGCGACCTGCCGGCTGATCTACAGTATATATTTATATGGGTAGTCAGTATATTTGCAGTATAGGATATACTGCAGATAGAAAACTACTATATATATTATACTAGTAGTTGTTTTCAATATATCTTGGGTATCCCTACCCAGGTATTTGCTGAGCCCAATCCTATATTGAAAGAATATAACTTCTTCAATATTCTGATTAGAAATCAGTTTTTTAGATTACCTTACAATATTAAATATTTAAAGGGCTGGCGTGTTACACTCCTAACCCTTAAAGGGTAGAAGCCTTATATTGAGTATCCCTGATCAGGAAACTCTATGATTTAATTTTGTAAGGGAGGTCACAGCAAATAGGTTGGGTGGGATACACAAATTTATGTCTTTTATTTTTCTTAGTCCAGTTGGCGTCATGCCAGCTGGACCGTGCCATCAGATGCTTGCCACAAAGGCAGCACACTCGCTGAACTACATTATATATAATTATACAGTAGCCAGTAATTTGCAACATAGCATATGCTGCAAATAGAAAAGTATAGTATGATTATACAGTAGTTATTTCTAACATATCTTGGGTACCCTGGGCGAGCTTCTGCTGGTACCGCCCCTATATTGAAAGAATAGTATTTCTTCAATATTCTGATTAAGGAATCAGTCATCCTTACCCCACAGTGTTAGGAATAAAAAGGGACAATGACTTATACACTTTTCTACCCCTAGGGGTTAGAACCCTTTTAGTTGAAGTTACCTTGGTAGAGGAATCTCCTTATAGCTAACACTGAGGGAAGGTAACGGCAGTTGCTTGCATGGAATACACAAGTATGTGTCTCCTACTATCCCTTTACAGCTTACTGTTATAAGCTATTTTGTTAAAAAAATGACTTTTACATATGGATAATCAGTGAGATAATCAATTATATACTCATTGTGTTCTTTCTTTACAGGAGAAACCCCAGATGACTTGTGCTGCAGTCTTCTGCAAGATCAGGAGTAAGTGTTTTTACGGTCATAATACTTGCAGGTTTCATGCCCCCTGCAATATTATTTCCGAATCCCTACATTATTGGAACCCGCAGGTTTGCAATGTATGTCGGACCTTAATGTCCGAGGGTTTCAAGAATCCCAAGTCTACAGAGACTAGGGATACAGCTCGGGACAAATTACGCAAGTGGGTGAGAGGCTTCCAGAAAATCTCTCCGGCACCTTACCTACCTAATGATAGGATGCGTAAGCTACTATTTCCGAAGGCAAGTAAGGAAATAGTGGTGCCCCAGGCACTAATTACATCTCCCGACGGCCAGATAGCCTTTGGGAAGGAGGGCAGGAAGTGCCCATGTGAAGAAGGGAAAAATGTTGTGTCAGAATTGTTTCTGCCTATGCGGTTCTAGAGCCATTGACGTCGACATCTTTTTCTTCTGCCCCTCTATTAGAGGGAACGGACCAATTATGGGCCCAAGTGAATACTCTACTAGAGAGCTTTTGCAGACAACACGAAAAGCAGGAAGTAAAATGCAAGATAGAGCCCAGTAATTCTCCAATTGTCGCTTCCCAAGGGTCATTCAAACGACCCATGGATCAAGACCTCCCGACATGCTCCAAAACCAATCCCTGGAGGTTTGCGGAGCTGATGCCGATTTTAAATGGCAAACTCTACATCTCAGAGAGGATGGGTGCTGTTCCTTTGGACAAAATCCAATTTTGGCCAAGCTTTGACGCTTTTCCTAATTGTTTTCTTCGACTGAAGGATGAACCAAAGTCAAGAAAAGGAACGAAATCGAAGGAAGTCATGATTCTCGACCATGATAAGGCACAGGCTATCCTGTCAAGTAGCCTGAAAAAGGCGGGTTACTCGGTGTCGAAGGTATTCACACTGGGTAACAGGTACCCTTCCTTTCTTGCTCCTGCTTCAATTTCATTCCCCTTTATGGGGAAGGCATTTAAATCTGTTGCCAAGGCAGTGGAGGCAGGTAGGCCATGTCCTGCACTCGAGGAGTGCAAGCCTCTGTCACTAGCCTTTCTCAGACAAAAAAAGGACTGGAAGGAAGTCCATTTAACTTTTTCAGTAGGAAGATTGGATGCGGATATTGCCAGTCGACAGTTTAACGAAGTTCTCCCTAAACTATCCGAGTTTCTCTTGTATAATGAACAAGAGACAGAGGAGAGACTTGCAGCCTCCATATCTCTACAAAACTACTTAGAGTTGTGTTCAATCCATCAAAGTACCCCAGACATGCTCATGGTCTTAGCCAAAATGCATATGGCTACCTTAGTGAAAGACCTTTACGCCTTTATGAAGGCTAGGAGAGCATGTAGGGAGTTTGTGTTCTCTGCCGCAACAGTGAAACATGAAACAAGGAAGCTAATATCTTCTAATATCTGGGGTAAAGACCTCTTCCCAGATGAGGTAGTTTTAGGGAGTGATTAAGAATGCCACCACGGAGAACGTAGGTCTTCTCCAAAAGTGGGGCATCCTTTCAAAGAGAAAGTCTTCCATGGTTGTGGGTCCCCAGCCTAAAAGGAAGAGGGGAATGTTCGGAAATATACCTCGGGCTGTTCATCAACATCCCATGGCTGCAACGACTGCGATGCCACAGGCAGGTGGTCAAAAATTTAATCCTACTGATCATTCGAAGCATAGAGATGCTTCTGGTAGGAGGGAGGTTCCTTCAGGATCGTTGGACCTTCGATCCTTGGGTCCAAGGCCTAATCAAGATGGGACTACGATGGGAAGTAGAAATGTCTCCACCATCATTTCCTTAACTCCTCCTACAATCCATAACCCTCCTGGAGGAGTATACCTAAGAGCTCTAGAGCATACAGGTGGTAAGGAAACAATAGTCCATCGTATTCAGGGAAGACTGTTTGGTGTTCACGGGAAAGATTCAAGAAATCTCAGAGTCATTCTGGACTTGTCACCACACAACAAGTTCAAATAAAACAGCGAGTTCAGAATGTTAATCCTTCTGAACATATGGACCCTGTTTAAAAAAGGGGTGTTTATAGTTTTGTCAGACCTGAAAAATGTCCCTTGGCAACTTCCAGTCAATCACCACATCCCTTCCTGTCTAGGATTCAAGTTACAGAGGGTAACGTATATCCTAGGAAAGATACGTGTCGGACTAAACACAGTCCTAAATATCTTCTTAGGATTGGCAGACTTAGTCACGCAAAAACCAAGTCTAGAAATGGTTCAGGCAACAATGTACCTGGACGAGAAGTTGGGTGGTGTGGTCACACCAACTCTCCTTTCCATGGGAATATAAAAGGAGATTGTAAGGTCGGTCAAGAGACTCGGGTAATCAGTCAGATTTCCAAGACGCTAACAAGGATGAGTTCTGAACTCTCTCCAGTTCGCAATAGTGACAGACCCAGTGCTAAGAGCACAGCCTAAAGATGTGTCAAGAGTCTGGAGAAGATATGCATCAAATGCTTGAAGAGATCTAAAAAGACCAATATAGGTCCTTCCTTAATCGCTTCTCTAACAAAGGTTAAAGTCCGAAAGTCCCAAGACCATATTGGTCCTGTCATGAGTGGGGAAGCTCTCTCCACGCAGATCAGACTTCCTTCGACTGATCTGGGACACCAAAGCGATAATGAGACGTCTCATACGGTATAGGTGACGCTAACCATCCCTTACTTAAAGGGATGGCACCTGTCAGCAGTTCATATACAACCGATCCACAATGTGACAGTGGATGCTCTATTTCGGCTCAAGCCGATAGAGTTAGAATGGTCCACAGACGCAGACCTATTCCCTCCCAGATGGGATCAAGTCCCAGAACTGCAAATCGACCTCTTCATCACGAGCATCTTCAAGAAACTACCTCGTTATGCAGCCCCATACGAGGACCCTCTAGTGGAGTTAACAGACATCATGTCTCTGGTATAGAAGGGATGGACTCAGATATCCTGGTTCATCCCATCCAATCACCTGCTGAAGGTCCTCAACATGCTGAGATCCTTCCAAGGGGGAGTAGCTCTAATGGCTCCCAAGTAGCCCAAGAGCAATCTGTCCTCATTAGTGAAGGAAATGAAGCTGAGGCTGGCCCTAGTTCTGAATCCAAGACTATGTCAGAGGGTTCAGAAGTTGATTGCCTTCGATTTATCATGGAGAACCCGAACCCTTCATTTCACGATTTCCTTGCCCTAGCCGTTAGGAAAAGATTTGGGATCTCAGAAGGCAAGATAGAATTCTTAGAAGAATACAAGTCTAAGTCAACGAGAAGACAATATGAGTCTTTTTGGAAAAAGTGGTTTGCTTTTGTTAAAGCAAAAGGACCGAAAGAAGTTTCGATGAACTTCTGTCTGTCCTTCTTTGTCCACCTTCATAATCAAGGCCTGGCGGCCAACACGATAACTACATGCAAATCAGCCTTGACTAGACCTCTTCTATATTCCTTAGGCCTGTATCACCACCAAAGCCCATCTCATGGTCTTTGGACAAGGTCCTACATTATGCCTCATCTATGAACAATGAAGATTGTTCCCTTAAGGATCTAACCCAAAAGGTTACTTTTCTGTTCGCTATAGCCTCAGGGGCTAGACTTAGTGAAATAGTGGCCCTATCTAGAGACGAGGGCCACATTCAGTTCACAGAAGCGGGAGAGCTGAACCTCTTTCCTGATCCAACCTTTCTCGCTAAGAACGAGAGGTGTGGTCCGTAGAGAATCTGCCCTCTGAAGGAAGATGTCTATCTACGTCTAGTAGAGTGTCTAAAGGTCTATCTTCGTAGAACATCAGACTTCAGGGGAGGACAGCTTTTTAAAGGAGAGACCTCTGGATCAAACTTATCCCTAAAACAACTGAGGGCAAAGCTCACCTACTTTATTCGTAGAGTAGATCCTGACAGTACTCCCGCAGGTCATGATCCGAGAAAAATTGCTTCATCACTGAACTTCTTTCAGTATATGGACTTTGAGCGTCTTCGTTCATTCACCGGATGGAAATCATCCAGAGTGTTTTACAAACCCTATGCTAAGCAGGTCCATGAACTGAAGCATTATGTGGTGACAGCAGGTAGCGTATTAAAACCTGCCGTCTAATCTGCGATGAACAGTTAATTGACTGGGACTGTCAATTAAAGGGAGAGGGGGTCATCACTTTTAGTGTGAACTCCTTTTGAATAAGTGTTACCATGGTGACACTTATTCTGTTCAAAATCCCAGGTGTGGAATTATACAGATAGCACTAGTGCCGTGTGTACTTAGTACACAGTGTTGATAGGATGTAACCGGTACAGAATTTACGAAAAGTTTTTTTATCATAAAATTTCTTCAATCAGAGAGTGGCACTCATCATTTCTTTTCCTTTCAAGAAAGAAATATAGATTCTGTATACGTTATGTGTATAATTCCATTATCATGCTACATTTCTTTTACTGAATAAGTCATTTAGTCATTTATTGGGAATAAATGTCTATTAGAATGTATTTGCGTCCTAATTCGCCCGACAATTGCATGTGTAAAATGCCAGAGTTCTTTAGCTTACTAAAGTAAGTATTCTTCATATAGTTGTATGCTCACAAACAATAGATATAAGAGACACTGATAGTGATTCAGCAATATATACAGACTATGAGACGGTTTGTATATTCAGTGTATACTCATATTTGTTCATATAATATATGCTAACCTTGAGGCCCCTTTTTTACTGTCTAGAATGACTCTTCCCTGTAGGGGGCAGGGAGCACTAACATCGTTTATGATTAGTGATGATGACGGATAACGGCAACGTCATTTGTCTCAATTGGTCCATATGACCATAGAAATGTTGTCCCAAGGTTAAGGCACTGATGAAAATCCACAGATACATTAATGCTCTGGTACACTTCCATCAGGACGACATGGCTTGAGCCCAAAAACGCTCAAAATCTATTTTTGGTGAGATGGCCATGTAATCCTGATGGACCCACCCTTCTTGACCTTCACAGTATCCCTCCCGAAGTACTGTATCTGTAGCACCAAGCTCAATGCTACAAGGAATGTTTGCCATCTTGGATATGGCACTGTTGTGATACTCAATAGTATGAGAACTAGGGTAAACTTGATACGGCTCCCTTCTATTCTCCCACTTCCCCCTCGAAGCGTGAACGCTATTAGGGGTGCAGATTGCTATGTGGTGTGTCAAGAATACGTCCTCTGATATTATGTGATATCCTTGAGAGAAATTCAAGGATATTCGCGCCAGGAGTTAGAATTCTGGATACCTAAAGGTAAAATTCTCTGGGAATATTACCGTAGTACATATATCCCTTAGGAAGCTACTTATAGGAACTTCCATCAGGAGGACATGGCCATCTCACCCAAAAATAGATTTTTTGCTTCACTCAAAATCCATTATATATATATATATATATATATATATATATATATATATATATATATATATATATATATATATATATATATATATATATATATATATATATATATATATATATATATATATATGACTTCAACAAGGCCCTGCAGCGCATGAAGCCCGGCAAAGCCCCAGGGCCAGACAACATCCCGTTGGAGCTCCTCACTCACAGTGGCCCTGGTTTGAGGAACCGTTTGATGCTCCTTATACTGAAAATATGGGAGACCAAGACCCTCCCCAGTGACTTCCGCGATGCAAACATCATTACCATCTTCAAGAAGGGAGACAGGGAGAACTGTAACAACTACCGGGGAATATCACTACTAAGCATCGCGAGTAAAATTTTCGCTCGGATTCTCCTTGACCGCCTCCTTATTCTCGCAGAAGACGTCTTGCCAGAGTCCCAGTGCAGCTTTCGACCTTCCCGCGGGACCATAGACATGATCTTCTGTGCGCGACAACTACAAGAGAGGAGCCTCGAACAACAACAGCCCATAATGTTCATCTTCTGGGATTTGAAAAAGGCCTTCGACAAAGTACCTCGACCTGCCATGTGGGCTGTCCTCAAAAGATATGGCTGCCCACCCGATTTTGTCAAGCTGGTGCGTGCCCTCCATGACGGAATGGTTGGGAGAGTCTGCCACCAGAACTCTCTTTCAGACCCATTCCCCATCAACGGCGGCCTGAAGCAGGGCTGTGTTCTGGCCCCAACGTGTTTCTCGCTATACACCGCAGCAATGCTCAACGAGATTCCCCCAGACACACCCTCAGTCGACCTACGTTTCCGCATAGATGGAGGCGCTTTCAACCTCGCTAGACTCCGCGCCAGAACCAAGACCACCTTGTGTGCAGTGCGAGAACTGCAGTATGCTGACGACAATGCCACCCCAGGTCAGACGGCAGAGGACCTGCAGTCGTTAGCTGATGCATACAACTCTGCCTATGAACGTTTTGGGATGCAAGTCAACACAGACAAAACCAAGACCCTCATCCAACATCCACCAGGACTGATGCTCCCAAACTTCAATACCACAGTGAATGACCAACCGTTAGAACAGGTGGATCAGTTCTCCTACCTAGGGAGCATTCTAACATCAGCTCCCACAAGCAAAAAGGACGTGGAGAACAGGATCAGGGCAGCCCACTCCGCCTTTGGCCGACTCAAATGCCGTGTATTTAACAACCACGCACTGACAATGACCACCAAAATAATGGTGTTCAGGGCAGTAGTCCTCTCCACGCTCCTGTATGCATGTGAAACATGGACACTATATAGAAACGATCTTAAAAACCTAGAACGCTTCCAACAAATGAAACAGAGGCAGATCTTGAAAATCCCCTGGGAGAGCCATACCACCAACATTGAAGTCTTAGAACGTGCCTCGCTGACCAGCGTGGAGGCCACCATCATCCACCACCGCCTCCGCTGGATAGGACACGTGCATAGGATGGATCCATCTAGGCTCCCAAAGAAAATATTCTACGGAGAACTGACCCAGGGCACCAGACCACGAGGAGCTCCGAAAATGCGCTATAAAGATCAACTAAAGTGCACCCTGGCTCTAACTGACATTGATCCTTCCTCATGGGAAGAAACAGCCAGGGACAGGAAAATCTGGATGAGTAGAGGAGAGGAGGAGACAAAATGAGGAGGCTAGGAGGAGAAGAAGGAGAGAGCTATTAGAACAGCCCCGCCCACCACCTACCCTCACTTGTGAACACTGTCCGCGACTCTTCCACCACAGACTAGGACTTAACAGCCACATCAAACATAAGCACCCACCCCATAGATAGGAGGCTGATGGCTAACGACAGAACCCAATACTCGGACACGAGTGGGCCCCGACGATAATATGTATATATATATATATATATATATATATATATATATATATATATATATATATACCCTAACATAAATATAGCTTGTATACATACCCATACCAACACTTACACACACTTACACATACGCACACACACACACACACACACATATATATAACATATATATATATATATATATATATATATATATATATATATATACATATATATATATATATATATATATATATATATACATGTGTGTGTGCGTGTGTGTGTGTGTGTGTATAAATATATATTTTTACTACTGGCGAAATACCTAAACTCCCAAGCTCCAAACTCACCTTCTTATTTTTACATAAATGAGTTATACTTGAAAAATTCCAGAGCTCTGAGAATGTTACGCATCTCCCAGAAAGTGATATATATGAATATCCAAAGGTCTCTTACGTCACTCAAAACAAAACAATGTGGTTACTTTACTTGAACTATTCTAAACCAACCTCTTACCTTGGTTCTTAGTCAGGGAATCCAGAGAAGTACAGAGAAAAATGATATTGTTGATCGAAATAACACACTTTACAGAAATAAATATATACAAAAAGTTACATCAATAATTCAAAAGAATTAACACTAAAAATAAATCACTTGAAATATGCAATGTGCACTAAACCTTAGACCAAGACAAAAGCGAGGCACTTTGAAAAAACTATACAGTCCCTTTTTTCACTGGAAATTAATTAATAAAAATATTTAATTTTGAAAATTAAAAAAATATTTACACTTCAATAATCTAAGGAATATACAATAATGAGATTTACATATATGTAACTGTTACACTTATGTCTTTTAGTTCACACAAGGTTACAGACCGGTTGAGCAAAATGTTTATTGCACTTTACTGTTTAATCTAAATCTCACCGGTCCAGTTACAAAAAAAATATGCTAAAATGTACTTACACTAATACACAACACTGGAATTTACATCCAATAATTTCACCACCGTTTGAAAAACACTATACGTAATATAAGTTGGATAGGAGTCACTTTTCACGTGTGAGAGGACACACACTTGAGAGGAGAGAGGGCAGGTGGACGTTGACTCTTTCGAAGTGATAGGCTGGATCTCTTCTGCTGCTTATACATTGCTAGGTCCTATATATATTGACTTAATTCGTATAGAAATTTCTTGTAGATCATTCTCGTAGAGTAGGGGCATAGCTTTAGTGGCGTAAGCTTACCAACGCAGTAATTTGAAGAAGGGGTACAAACCTTGCTTGCGAGGCAACCCTCTCTCAGCTAACTACGCCCACCTTCCAATCGTAACTAAAAAAAAGATAAAACTAACTATGGAATTTTCAAGAACTTTCTAAGCAAGTGGGAGCATAAAAAATGACGTAATCCCTCATGCTCATACCTTGTGTGTGTCATACAGCATACTTTAACATTACATAAGACTTCATACTAAAACTCTGCGAAATAAAAAGTTAATTCTTTAAAAAATAACGTAAACTTACAAATACTGAACTGAATGAAAATACAAATAAATGAATGACAAACGTCTTATGTGATTTATATACATTTACTTAAACCTACAAGAGTGGAACTCACCTTACAATCTGGCTGTACATCTCTTAAATACAAAAATGAAATTCATAAATAAAATGTTTACACTTATGCTAGAATGGCTTCGTAAGATAGCTCCCCCCAAAAAGATTATTTATTCCGACTCTGAATCCACCGATTCAGCCCGAGATAAATAATATGAAATATGAAATCACATTATCTTTACCTGATATATGCTTTACATTAATACAATATGGTTGCAAACATAATGACCACCTAGTTAACCTTTGATGTTTATTCTTCTTTTTATTAAAAAAAAAAAAAAGTTGAAGTATCTGAATAAAACAATCTCCTCATTCTGTGGTCTATTACTCTGTTCTCATAAATTTAAAATTTTCTTATCTCTGTGATTAACGCTAGCAGTTCCTTTTCAACTGTCGAGTAGGCTCGTTGATGCTTCTTCAGCTACGACAACATAAAATAAACAGGGTGAAGAATTCTTTCACTATCTTCTTGCAATAGGACAGCTCCAATCCCATTATCCAACGCACCCACTAGGATAAGGATTTTCTTTTTGAAATCCGGTGCTTGCTGTATCGGTTTCGATGTTAATATGGCGTTCTTTTGAGTTTTCCTTCTTTCTTCCAGGTACTTTGATAACGTAGGTCATGTCACTGATCTTCTCCAAAATTAGGAATGGTTCTTGGAACTGTTTAGTGAAAAGGAATCTTCTAATTCGTAAGTAAAACAACGTCTGTCATCCTACCACAAACTGTTCTCACTTTTCATACCAAATCTTTTCTTCGTTTTTCCTTAGCTCGTTTTCATGCTTTCTAGGGAAAATTTACTTTTCTCCCCGATCCTTTTCCTAAAATTCTTAACATATTCTCCATCCATTTCCTCTCGATCTTTCCATTTTTCTGCCAACATTTTAATCGGTCCTTCGCTGAAGGGTTCTCCTCATATTTCAATTAGGTGTAAGGGAGTTTCCTTGATGTGCTCGTTAGGCTTTAACAGCCATCTGAAAAACATGACATTCACGGCAAAACTCTCTCACATCTTTAAGCATGCTAGGCCAGAAAAATGATTTCATAATCTTCTCCGTCGTCTTCCTTATATCCATGTTTGCTGTCTCATGCGCTACAACGATCACCTGTCTTCTTAGCGGTGTGGGAATCAATATCGGATGGTATATCTCCCGTTCGGGATTCCCATGGATATTGGCGGGTCTGTGCATCCTCATAAGCAATCCATCCTTAAGATAATACGAGGTGGGATACTCCTGCACCTCCTTCTCATATACCACATGGTAAAATAACTCAGTTAATGTCGCACCATTCTGTTGCCATCTTATCAGCCTTTTCTTAGTCACTTTTCTTACTTCTAATACTGAGTTTTCTATTTCTTCCGAAGGCATTGCTTCCTTTTCTTCCTGTTTATTCATCTGTCATTCCTCTCCTTAGGGGCTCTCTCGGGAGCTCTCCTTTCGTGTACCATCATGGGAGTCTTCCTCCTCTGAGAATAAATCCTCGAAGTTCATTGCTCCGTCGGTTTTTTTGTATTCTTATGCAGCCACTTTCTTCGTCACACTCCTAGTATTCATACAACTAGGAAACAGATATGGGCAGTCCTTCTTGAATTCAGACGTAGGACTATACTTCAATGATTTCTCCATTACAATAGGACAAGGAACAAACGGCGCTCCACTAACCTTACTACCCAGCAGGACTTCTACCCCTTCAACAGCTAATGAAACCTTTACCGCAAAATCAAAATGACCTGTGACAAACTCGCATGACAGTTTCAAACGGCAAATATGGGTAACCTCCTCACCTCCTGTTTCCTTCAAAATAAACAAATCTCCTGTGAGAGAGTGTTCCAGCACCGGGTGTCCACCTCATTTCACTACACTATGGTTACAACCTGTGTCACGTAATATCTTCACCGTGATCTGCTTGCTCCCATCTAGAGTGGCTAACATGCCTTCATAAATATACAGTTTGAAGGCATCCACGCTGTTTGTGTTTGACCTTTTCATCGTGTAAACATTAGCTAGCTTATTTTCCTTGTCGTTTTCTCCCGTTTGTTTCTTCGTCCTCGCATTCTGTGAAATTTAATTATCCTTACCCACTTGGGCGACTGCTTTTGGTTGGTTCGACCAACATTCGTTACTGGTTCGGCCTTTCTTATCACACTTATAATAGACAATATGCATCTTCTGCCTTTCTTTCACAACACCTGAAGGAGGACAATTCGACAAAAGTTGTTGTGTTACTGTCACATTCTGCACATTTTGTTTTGTAATAGTACCAGTGGTAATTCCACTGTAACTATTGTTTGGCGAATATTTGGCACTTGGTCGGGATGACGGTTGAAACTTGATACCGGAGGAGGGTTTACGACTGATAATATCATAATCTCCACTCAGCGAAGCGGCTCTATTAAGTATCTTTACATCTCTCTCTCTCTCTCTCTCTCTCTCTCTCTCTCTCTCTCTCTCTCTCTCTCTCTCTCTCTCTCAAGTATGTTCAGGAATTCCTCAAGAATATTGTTCCAGCACCATCAATTCTTCTAAATCAGCCATCTCTCTCACTTTATCAACCTCTATCCATCTTTAAAACATTGTAGTACCTTATAAGCGTAATCCAGGAAAGTCATTTTCTTGTCCTTCCATATACTTCGGAATCTTTCATTACAATATTCATCTGTCATCTGGTACGACTGCTGCACGCTCCTTTCAACTTCTTGATAATCCTTCCTCTAGTCCTGAGACAAGGCTTAATATGCACTATATCCTTTCCCAATAAGGACACTGTAATAACACAGACCATTTATCTTCTGGCCATTCCATCGTCGACGTGACCGTTTCAAAATTATCGTAGTGTTCGCTGGGAGCTTCTTCTGTGAATTTTGGTATTAACCTCTGTGCATTTGTCATATTAAACACGGGATTATGCATAGCAGGGGCTATTTCTGTCTATGTTGCCGACCTTGCACGACCATTCAACAGTTCAAATATCCTTCCATTTCTCGCTTCTTCTCTCTCTCATCCTTCCCATTTTGCTTCCTTTTCCCTTGCATGTCTCGCACTTTCTGGTGCAAATTCACTCTCTCTTTCTTCCCGTTCTTCTCATTCTTCCATTATCTTCAATCTAATCAAATTCTCTTCTGCCGCAATTTGTCGAATCTCAGCCTCTACATTCCTTTCTGCTTTCATTCCTTCAGTTCCTAGGTAAACTGATACTTGCTTTGCTAGAAATACTGTTTCAGCCTATTCAAAAAGTATGAGAGATGCTACAATATCTTCTTCTGACAACTTTTCTGAGTTTATCAATGCTTCTAAGGCTAGACACTTGACTTGGGCTTTAATCATTCCACTCGTTGCATGAAAGAAAACATGCAATTAAAATAGAGAGACCCCGAGCTTTAGTTACATTAGTTTCCGACAATTACTGAAAAATTGGGTTTTCAAAAAACTCTTGTACATTTAGTTGTGCCATCTTGTACTTTACAAAAAATTATACCTCTCTATAAAATATATCTTAACAATACACAGAATCCTATCGGTACTAAACTGGTCAAACCTTTAACTAAAACATGGCCTTGTTATCACAAATATCTAAACAGACTTACTCGATGCCTAGGTCTAGACATCAAAAAAATATATATTGTGGCTGCTGGTGAATTACGTAAACTCCAGAGTCCCAAACTCACCTGCTTATTTTTATATAAATCTGCTATACTTGAATAATACCCAAGATCGGAGAATATTAAGCAACTCCCAGATGGCAATATATACGAACACTGAATATCCAAAGGTGTCTTACATTACTCAAAACAAAGCTAGGTGGTTACTTACCTTGAACTATTCGAAAACACCTCTTACTTCGGTTCTGAGAAGTACTGAGAAAAAATATTGGTGATCGAAAAATTAAACTCTTTATAAAAAAAAAAAAATATTTAAAAATAGTTACAACAATATTTACAAAAAAAAATTACACCATGAATAAGTCCCAAACTCACCTGATTATTTTTATATAAATCTGTTATACTTGAATGATACCCGAGATCGGAGAATATTATGCAACGCCCAGATGGCAATATACAGTATATGAACACTGAATATCCAAAGGTGTCTTATATTACTCAAAACAAAGCTAGGTGGTTATTTACCTTGAACTATTCGAAAAAAAAACCTCTTACTTCGGTTCTGAGAAGTACTGAGAAAAAATATTGGTGATCGAAAAATTAAACTCTTTATAAAAAAAATATATTTCTTAAAAAAGTTACAACAATATTAAAAAAAAATAATACCATGAATAAGTCCCTCGAAATATTAAATCGGCACTAAACTTTAGACTAAGACAAAAGAAAGACACTTTGAAAAATATACAATGCCTTGTTTCATTGGAAATTAATATATAAAAATATTTAATTTTGATAATTAATGAAAAGTTAACACTTTAACCCTGTAATGAATTTACAATAATTAAATTTACATATGTGTAACTGTTACACATAACAGGTAAGTAAGAATCTTAATACACTTTACTATTTAACCTATATATCAAAGAGCCAGTTATCAAACTTTATGTAAAAATGCACTTACATTAACACACTGCACTGGAATTAACATTGACAAATTTCACAAGCGTTTGAACAACACTATACACAATATATATTGGATAAAAATCAATTTTCACAATTCCAAGGACACACACGAAAAAGGAGAGAAGGCAGGTGGACGATGGATCTTTTAAAGGGATGGGCTGGATCTCTTGACTTGATTTGTATAAAAATTTCTTGTAGATCATTCTCGGCGCGTGGGGGCCATGGCTCTAGCGGCATAAGGTTGCCAACATAGTAATTTGAATGAGGGGAACTAACCTAGCTTGCAAGGCAGCCCTCTTTCAGCTAACTCCACCCACCTTCATCGTGTAACTTTGAAAAAAAAAAAAAAACTATCTCTTGTATTTACAAGTACTTTCTAACCACGTTGGAACATGTAATCACTTGTGCTCATACCTCATGTGTCATATAGCATACTTCAACATTACCAAAGATTTCGTAACAAAACTATGTGAAATAGAGTTAATTCTTTAAAAAAATAACGGATATTTACAAATACTGAACTGAATGAAAATACAACTAAATAAATGACAAAAGTCTTATATAACTTACAGACGTTTACTTAAACCTACACGAGTGGAACTCACCTTACGAGCTGGCTATACACTTTCTAAATACAAAAAAAATGAAATACATGAATGAAATATTTATTCTTTCATAGACCATCTTCGTAAGAATATATATATATATATATATATATATATATATATATATATATATATATATATATATATATATATATTTATATATATATACAGTATATTATATATATATATATATATATATATATATATATTGTGTGTGTATATATATATATATATATATATATATATATATATATATACAATATAATTATATATATAAATATATGTATATATACATCTATCAATCTATCTATCTATCTATCTATCTATCTATCTATCTATATATATATATATATATATATATATATATATATATATATATATATATATATATACTTATATACATACATATAAATATATATATTTATATATATATATATATACTTATATACATACATATAAATATATATATATATATATATATATATATATATATATACATATATATATATATATATATATATATATATATATATATATATATATATATACTTATGTACATACATATAAATATATATATATATATATATATATATATATATATATACTTATATACATGTATATATATATATATATATATATATATATATATATATATATATATATAAATTAAGCCATATACTTTGATATATTAGAGTCTGGATTCTCCTAACTACTTCAGGATCACACCCTCTTGCAAAATCACTCAAAGACTATAATATCTGACCAGCCGTGTTTCAAACCCTAGTCCAGGATGCTTGTATGACATTGACCTTATCATTTAGCCACCTAAATAATAAGGTCAATGACATACAAGTATCCTGGATCAGGGTTAAAAACCAGGCCGGTCAGTGATTTCTCCTGGGGTTCTGATCCTAAAGTCGTTAAGAGAATCCAGACTTTAATGTATTAAAATATATGGCCTTTTTTTAAATATGAAAAACACATTTAAATGTGAAAAATTTATCATATATATATACATTTATATATGTATATATATACATATATATGTATATATATGTATGTGTATATATGTGTATATATATGTACAGTATATATATAAATATATATATATATATATATATATATATATATATATATATATATATATATATAAATATATATATATATATATATATATATATATATCCATATATGTATATATGAATATACATATATATATATATATATATATATATATATATATATAAATATATATATATATATATATATATATATATATATATATATATATATATATATATATATATATAAGTGTATATTAAATCTGAACGAAACCTTAGACTGAGACAAGAGAATATTATACTCTGAAAATTAAGTAATCACTTTTTTATTGGAAATTAGATTTTACACAAATATTCAAGCTTGATAAATAATGAAAATAATTAACACTTTAAAGATTAAACTCCTATTAAAATTTATATAAAAATAACTGACAAACTTACCTGTTTTAACCTAAACTCATAGGGAGAGTTACAAAGACTATACTAAACTTGTACTTGGAGTAAGGCAATACACATTAACTATCTTTCAATGGAGTGGTCAATGTTTGAACACACCACACACAGTATACATTGTAAAAAAAAAAAAAAACTTATTCACTTTCTGAAGGGCACACACTCGAGGCACTTAAGAGAGAGGTGATATTTTCCTCTTACAACGGGATAGGCTGGATTTCTTTTACTCCTTTGCACTCCTAGGGGCACATATATATTGACTTAGTAACTTTTAGATTATTCTAAATAGATTTTTCTCGTAACTTGGAGGCAGGGATAGCGGCACCACAGTTGCCAATTAAGTCTTTTGAGCAGGAGATCGAACCTCGCTTGCAAGGTAACCCTCTCCCAGCTAGCTCCACCCACCTCCATCCTTGGAAAAATATAAAAACATAAAACTAACTCCAGGGTTTGAAGAACATTCTAAACATGTGAAAAAATATAAAAATTACGTGATTTTTTACAAACATGACACATTATCTCGTATTTACATAGAAAAAATTACATAGGCCTTTCTTAATAGCTTGTATGGTTCGTACAGCACACTTGAACGAGATTGCATAAGACTTTATAACAAAATACGTGAAATAAAAAGTTAATTATCAAAAATGACCTAAATTTACAAATACTTACTTGGATGACAAATACAAAATGAATGACGAAAGTCTAATGCAAATCATATAAAATTACTTGACCCTACAAGAGAGGTACTCACTGTACAAGCTGGCTATTCCCCTCTGATATACACAAATTAAATTCATGACTTAGTTTTATATTTGTTTTTCCTTTTTCTGAGGAGAGAGATGGGTGGAGCTAGGTAAGAGAGGGTTACCTTGCAAGCGAGGTTGGAATTCCTGTTCAATAGACTCAGTTGGCATCTGTTGCACTACCATCCATGCCTTCAAGCCACAATAATAATCTATTTAGAATAATCTAGAAGTTACTAAGTAAATATATGTGTGCCCCTAGGAATGCAAAGGAGCAGAAGAGACCCAGCCTATCCCATTGTAAGAGGCAAAGTTCACCTCTCTCTCAAGTGC
>NC_090741.1:1134207-1164207 GCF_036898095.1 Palaemon carinicauda | reverse complement strand
CTTTTTTAATTTCACGATTTTCATATACCATCTTATTAACTATTATTAATATTTTATGCATACAATTTTCAGCAGTCTCAGTTTATAATTTATATTAGAAAAGAATATTTATGTTACGTAACTTTTTTTTCGTTACTAAAAATCTTCCCCTTTTTCTTTTCTTTTCTTTCCAGATTTTTCATTTTTAGTTTAGGAGGTTCATCTTTCAACTGAAAATGCACTGAATGTAGCCCAGAATAGTTAGTATACATTATTTTCTGCTTTATCTTGATATTTTCTACAATTCTAGCAATAATTTTCGGATATTATAGGTCACATAGACTGTAATAGTGTAAATAAGAAAGAGGAAAATTCATTATCTGCGCTAGTTATTTTTTTAATTTAAAAAAAAAAATAGTTAACTTTTTTTATTTCAGGATTTTCATATATCATCTTATTTATCTATTATTCAAATTCTATGCATACAATTTTCAGCAGTCTCAATTTATAATTCATATTAGAAAAAAAATATTTCTGTCGCATGTAACTTTTTTTCGTTACTAAAAATTTCCCCCTTTTCTTTTCTTTCCAGATTTTTCTGTTTTCAGCCTAGGAGGTTCATTTTTCAACTGAATATGTCTCAGGGACTCCTAGAAACTACATCAGACTGTTTTTACCAAGTAGCAAGGACAAAGGCTCCCAGAGCCCCGAGAGTGGTAGTCTCTCAAAATCAACAAAAGTTTTCAGGTATCATTTAATAAAAAATCATTAAGTTACTTCCATGTTTTTTTTTTTTTATTGAGTATATCCTAGTCGTAGCTAGCTAGAATTATATGTATAGAAAAATTCTTAAAAAAAATGCATTACCGGAACTACCAAGTGAAGTTGAAACAAGCAGTAGCGTATACGCTACACGTTTACCTGTTACATTATCGATTTAGACGCTTACCTGTCCAGGGTTAAAGGGAATAGGAGGTGAAGAGGTTACCCCTATTTGACGTTTAAAACTGTCATGCGAGTTGGTGACAGGTCATTTTGATTTCACGGTAAATCGGCTGTCGAAGGAGTAGAAGTCCAGCTGAGTTATAAGGTTGAGGGAGCGCCGTTTGTGCCTTGTCCCATTGTAATAGAGAAACCATTGAAGTAGAGTCCAACGAATGAACTCGAGAAGGACTACCCGTATCTGTTTCCTAGCTGTGTGACGACAATTTGTATGACATAGATAGTGGCTGCTAAAGAAGAAAAAGAAACTGAAGGAGGGATGAACTTGGAGGATTTGTTTTCGGAAGAAAAGGATCCCCTTGACGGTATGCAAGAGAAGAACTCCCGAGTAAGCCCAAGGGAAGAGGGACGACAGATGAATGAACAGAAAAAAAAAGGAATGGATTTGGAAGAAATAGAAAACTCAGGGTTAGAAGTAGGACAATTGAGGAGGAAAAGGGCGATAGGATTGCAACGAAAGGATGAGGCATAAACAGAGTTATTGTACCATGTGATGGATGAGATGGAGGTGCAGCAGTCTCCCACCTGTTATTATCTTAAAGATGGACTACCTATGAGGAAGCAGAGATCCAACAGTATCCCTGGGAATGCCGAATTAGGGATATACCATCAAATATTGATTCCCGCACGGGTGAGAAGACAGGTGATTGCTGCAGTGCACAAGACTGGACATATGGGAATAAGGAAGAAGAAAGAGAAGATTATGGGATGGTAGTATCTCGTAAATAAAATGAGCCTATGAAAAGTAAAATTCCACTCTCTCTAAAAAGAAAAGTATTTAATGAGATGATTCTACAAGTATTAACTTATGTATCAGAAATTTGGAGCCTTACTAAAACCTTAAAACATAAGCTAGTTACAAATCAAAGAGTTATGGAAAGAATAATGATAGGAATAACAGTAGGAGAAATAATTAGAACAACATGGATACGAGAGAAAACTAAAGTAAAGGATTTCCTAACAACATGCAATAGAAAAAAAAAATGAACTTGGGTAAGGCATATAACGGGAATGACATACTATAGATGAACATTAGGAATAAAGAAAAGGGTCCATAGAGATTGTAAAAGAAACAGGGGAAGTAAGAGAAGATGATGGATTGACGAACTAAGGAAGCTTCGTCGTGTGGACTGGCACAGATAGACCATAGAAAGACACAAGTGCAAGGCCTTTGTTCTGCAGTGGACTAGTAGTGGCTGATGATGATGATGATGATGATGAATATATATACATATATATAGATACATATACATATATATATATATATATATATATATATATATATATATATATATCTTTTTGAAGGAGAAAATTTCACATTGAATAGGTTAATATATGTATGTGATTAGGAGTTTTGTGAGTTAGTTAAAGGATAGAGAGACATGGATTTGAATAGAGAGAGAGAGAGAGAGAGAGAGAGAGAGAGAGAGAGAGAGAGGAGAAAAAAGAAATTGGAGTCATGTGGCACTCGAAAGGCTATGTTTGTGTAAAGCGCTTATGTTTAGCTAGGCTAGAAATCCCGGCCAAACGATAATAACATGAAAACATATCGCGTGACTCACTCAACAGAAATGCGCGCATGATTCACAGGCCTGCAAGAAGCAAGTGAAGACGCCAAGCAATGTATGACGTCACCATTACGTCAGAAGAGGGGGGCCAACAAAACACAAGAAGTCACATGACGTGACGTAATTACAACGCCCTTGTTCTGGGCTATTTAAGCCCATGTTGTGACTGAAGAGGGGCCTCTTTCCAAAGAGTAACGGCAATGCTAGCTTGTCCCTTCTCCCCCATCCTGGAGCAGGGCCCCACACCAAGTGCCGAGCTGGAAGGCACTTGCTTAACGTCAAGTTAACCACAAGAAATTTTCGAAGTGTCCAAAGCAGGACGACAATGGGACCAAGTTTCCTTCCTGACAACAATTTGCCTTTCAACCGGGAGGTGTCAAATTATATACGATGTAGGAGAAATTACCCAGACGAGAGTCGATGAGTGGACAACTGTTGAAGAAACGATCCCCTATTCTCCCACATCAGGGGATTTCCCATCCCGAATGCTGTAGTGTGTAGGAGAAGTCTACGGTTGCAGCCTCCAATCTTCAAAATTTTGAATGTTCCAGTCGGAGGTTTATAATGATTTGAAGATGTAGAAGATTATTGTAAAATCGTTGATCACTAAGTTCACCAGTAAAGTTAAGGAGCTAAAGGGCATTTTACCTGCACCCACTCTCTTGAGGGTCTAAATATAAATGATCATTTGCACTGATATAAATGACTGATTTACTTATATTAATTAAAAATAATATTGAAGTGGTGCTTAATAAGGATATAATTTTGCCCCATAATGCATTACACACACAAACACACACTCTCTCTCTCTCTCACATATGTATCTAAACACACAAAGACACACACACGCATATATATATATATATATATATATATACATGTGTGTGTGTTTGTGTGTGTGTATGTATGTGAATGTGGGTGTGTATAAATATATAAATACACACACACACACACACACACACACACATATATATATATATATATATATATATATATATATATATATATATATATTCATTTACATATATATTTATATTTATATATATGTGTATAGATACAGATAGATATATATATATATATATATATATATATATATATATATATATATATATATATATATTATATAGATATATATATATATATATATATATATATATATATATATATATATATATGTGTGTGTGTGTGTGTGTGTATATGTTACCTAATTATTCTCTCCATGAAAACATACACAACAAAGGGTTCTTTTCCTTTGTCATTATACACAAGTATTTATTCCAGAATGTCTACCAATTACAGTTTACTAAATTGGCTGACTTTACAAATTCATTAAACTCGTTTATATCTGTATATTTAATGCGCATATGATGGGTATTGATTTGGAGAGAATGGTAGAGATGAATTAAGATTAAATAAAATAAATTAAAACTTAGATATTTTCATAATATTGTAGGTAACTAATTTTAGTAGTTTTGGTTAGTTTTTGCTCATTGTTGTTATTATCTGGATAAATTTCTATTATATTATCACTGTTTGTCTGTGAATCACATTTAGTATAATTATGTGTTCCCCTCTTAGCCGTATTCGATTTTTTTTTAATCTTCGTCCAATTTGTATCACTATTAAAAAAGAAAATATTTATCTCCTTGTATTTACTTACGGGAACTTTTATTTCGAATCATGTCATTTTAAAAATTTTCGTTAAGGTAATATTGAGCTTTAGCCAATTTGTAATGTCATTGTAAAAGTTCCTCTATTTTACCTACTATAATATAAACTATACTCTATACAATCACTATTTTCATTAAAACTTCAGTTTGGAATTTTTTTTTTTTTTACGTAGATAAACTAATTTTTTGAGCGCATTCAACTTAGGTTTCAAGAAATTATCTATAAACTCTATGCCGTTATATTTAATGTAAATTAACCCTAAAAGAAAGTGCACACATTTCACTAGGCTATGGTGCATATAATGCATATTGATATAAAAAATAAATGAGAACGAGGGGTGTCCAAATTCCGCTAACCTGGCGAAGAAGAGTCCCTGGATTGATGTAGAAAGATCCCTCATGGCCTTGGAGGTATTCCTTCTTAGAGGATGTTTGTAGAGGAGACGTTTGCGAAGGACTCCCCTGGTGTTGTTCGACTGCTATACCTTCACCTCCACAGGATATTCCTGTCTTCGCTGTACCGTGCTTCTGTTGTAGTTCCTTGAAATGGTGGTCTTAGAAAGACAAAATAAACCATTAATTGATTATTATCATTATTATCATTAACACCTGTCTTATCGCAGACTATATATATATATATATATATATATATATATATATATATATATATATATATATATATATATATATATATATATATATATTCTATTCGCAGGTATTTTTATGCTTCTATATCATACGAGTCACTGATTAATCAGGAGATGACCCATGGTCATCTCATCATTGAAAAACAAAATATTGTATTTTCCTCATTACGCTCCCTTAAAAGGTCGATAAAGTTTCCCAATCACAGTTAGCTACGATCACAAAAGGATATATAATACAAAATTTATTGGGTAGACACTCTATAACGAAAATTGAACTGCATATATGAATTATTTGAAAAATGCCCAAATTAAAAGAACTTATAAATCATTGTAGTCATTCCATACAGGGAGATTATCTTATCTTCTATACTAAATATACAATAATAAAATGAATATTATTATGGTAAAAATTTCTCCCTGTCAGTTAGAAGGAAAAATATGGTATTTTATCATTAAAATTGGACACACCATCATTGACTGGAATGATGTCAGGATTGAGGTCGTCTCCTACAATAGGATCGGAGTTTCGTCGTGATGGAAGAGTTGCTGGCGAACCACTCTTATCGTAGAGAATCTTGACTTCTGGCTTACAAGGTCGTGGATGTCGTGATCTGACAACAATGACGATAACGATTACCATCAGAAGAATAGATGCTAACACTCCAAACAGTACAGCCAAGATGGGGGTGAGATTTATGGTGGTCGACACTGTAAGAGAGAATAGTAATATGGTAGCAACGATATATATATATATTTATATATATATATATATATATATATATATATATATATATATATATATATATATATGTGTGTATATATATATTTATATATATATATTTATGTATATAAAAATAAATATATATAAATATATATATATATGCGGGTGTGGGTGCGTGTGTGTGTGTGTGCGCGCGAATGCACGTGTGTGTGTGTGTGTTTGTGTGTTTGGTGCATGTGCGTGCATTTATATCTATGCATGTATTTATTAATTCATATACATATACTTTACACACACAAACACACACACACACACATATATATATATATACATATATATATATATACATATATATATACATATATATATATACATATATATATATATATATATATATATATATATATATAAATACACACACCTACATATATATATATATATATATATATATATATATATATAATTTATATATATATATATATATATATATATATATATATATATATATATATATATATATATATGTGTGTGTGTAAATATATATATATATATATATATATATATATACATATGTATACATATATTTTTAAATATATATATATATATGAATGAATAAATATATATGTATATATATATATATATATATATATATATATATATATATATATATTCATATAACTATATATATACATATATATATATATATATATATATATATATATACATATATATATATATATATATATATATATATATATATATATATATATATATATATATATATATATGTACATACATATACCAAGGCACTTCCCCCAATTTTGGGGGGTAGCCGACATCAACAAATGAAACAAAACAAAAAAGGGGACCTCTACTCTCTACGTTCCTCCAGCCTAACAAGGGACTCAACCGAGTTCAGCTGGTAATGCTAGGGTGCCACAGCCAACCCTCCCACATTATCCACCACAGATGAAGCTTCATAATGCTGAATCCCCTACTGCTGCTACCTCCGTGGTCATCTAAGGCACTGGAGGCAGCAGCAGGGTCTACCGAAACTGCGTCACAATCGCTCGCCATTCATTCCTATTTCTAGCACGCTCTCTTGCCTCTCTCACATCTATCCTCCTATCACCCAGAGCTTTCTTCACTCCATCCATCCACCCAAACCTTGGCCTTCCTCTTGTATTTCTCCCATCAACTCTTGCATTCATCACCTTCTTTAGCAGACAGCCATTTTCCAATTTCTCAACATGGCCAAACCACCTCAACACATTCATATCCACTCTATGTGATAACTCATTTCTTACAC
This sequence comes from Palaemon carinicauda, assembly GCF_036898095.1. Taxonomy (NCBI): domain Eukaryota; kingdom Metazoa; phylum Arthropoda; class Malacostraca; order Decapoda; family Palaemonidae; genus Palaemon; species Palaemon carinicauda. The sequence continues at coordinate 1,157,311 of NC_090741.1, read as the reverse complement.
CCGTTCTCAATCTCACCATTTCGTTCCCAACTCTATCTACTCGAGATACACCAGCCATACTCCTTAGACACTTCATCTCAAACACATTCAATTTCTGTCTCTCCGTCAATTTCATTCCCCACAACTCCGATCCATACATCACAGTTGGTACAATCACTTTCTCATATAGAACTCTTTTTACATTCATGCCCAACCCTCTATTTTTTACTACTCCCTTAACTGCCCCCAACACTTTGCAACCTTCATTCACTCTCTGACGTACATCTGCTTCAACTCCACCATTTGCTGCAACAACAGACCCCAAGTACTTAAACTGATCCACTTCCTCAAGTAACTCTCCATTCAACATGACATTCAACCTTGTACCACCTTCCCTTCTCGTACATCTCATAACCTTACTCTTACCCACATCAACTCTCAACTTCCTTCTCTCACACACCCTTCCAAATTCTGTCACTAATCGGCCAAGCTTCTCTTCTGTGTCTGCAACCAGTACAGTATCATCCGCAAACAACAACTGATTTACCTCCCATTCATGGTCATTTACGTCTACCAGTTTTAATCCTTGTCCAAGCACTCGAGCATTCACCTCTCTCACCACTCCATCAACATACAAGTTAAACAACCACGGTGACATCACACATCCCTGTCTCAGCCCCACTCTCACCGGAAACCAATCACTCACTTCATTTCCTATCCTAACACATGCTTTACTACTTTTGTAGAAACTTTTCACTGCTTGCAACAACTTTTCACCAACTCCATATAACCTCATTACATTCCACATTGCTTCCCTATCAACTCTATCATACGCTTTCTCCAGATCCATAAACGCAACATACACCTCCTTACCTTTTGCTAAATATTTCTCGCATATCTGCCTTACTGTAAAAATCTGATTCATACAACCCCTACCTCTTCTAAAACCCCCCTGTATTTCTAAGATTGCATTCTCTGTTTTATCCTTGATCCTATTAATCATTACTCTACCATACACTTTTCCAACTACGCTTAACAAACTAATACCTCTTGAATTACAACACTCATGCACATCTCCCTTACCCTTATATAGTGGTAAAATGAATGCACAAACCCAATCTACTGGTACATTGACAACACAAAACACATATTAAACAATCTCACCAACCATTCAAGTACAGTCACACCCTCTTCCTTCAACATCTCAGCTCTCACACCATCCATACCAGAGGCTTTTCCTACTCTCGTTTCATCTAGTGCTCTCCTCACTTCACCTATTGTAATCTCTCTCTCATTCTCATCTCCCATCACTGGCACCTCAACACCTGCAACATCAATTATATCTGCCTCCCTATTATCCTCAACATTCAGTAAACTTTCAAAATATTCCGCCCATCTTTTCCTTGCCTCCTCTCCTTTTAAAAACCTCCCATTTCCATCTTTTACTGTCTCTTCAATTCTTGAGCCAGCCTTCCTTACTCTCTTCACTTCTTTCCAAAACTTCTTCTTGTTGTCTTCATATGAATGACCACATCCCTGACCCCACCTCAGGTCAGCTGCCCTCTTTGCTTCACGTACCTTGCGCTTATCTTCCATATTTTTCTCTTTATATTTTTCATACTTCTCTACACTATTACTCTGCAGCCATTCTTCAAAAGCCCTCTTTTTCTCTTCCACTTTTACCTTCACTCCTTCATTCCACCATTCACTGCCCTTCCTCATGCTGCCTCCAACAACCTTCTTGCCATACACATCACTTGCAATCCCAACAAAATTTTCTTTTACTAACTTCCACTCCCCCGGTTTTATTAGCTCTTCAACCCTCACAAGCTCCCTTTTACATTCACCTACTCTATTCCCCCACTCTTTTGCTACAACTAATTTTCCTTCCACAGTGTATATATATATATATATATATATATATATATATATATATATATATATATATATATATATATATAAATATCTATATATATAAATATATAATATATATATATATATATATATATATATATATATATATATATATATATATATATATATATATATATATATATATATATATATATGTATATATATATATATATATATATATATATATATATATATATATATACATATATATATATATTTATATATATACATGGTGCAAATCATGGGGTATGAAGTTGAATCCTAACAAAACTCAAAGTATGATTGTAAGTAGGTCAAGGACGGTGGCTCCTCAACATCCGGATCTCAGTATTGATAATGTTTCTTGAAATTTGTAAGACTTTTAAAATTTTAGGTATGATTCTCGACAGTAAATTTACTTTTGAGAAACACATTAGGTCTGTGTCTTCTCCAATTGCACAAAAAATTGGCTCATTGAGAAAGTCTTACAAGATTTTCGGTGATCAGTCTATTCTGAAGAAGTGTTTTAATTCTTTCATTCTACCTTGTTTTGAGTATTGTTCTCCTGTCTGGTGTTCAGCTGCTGATTCTCATCTTAATTTGTTGGACAGAAACATACGGTCTATTAAATTTCTTATTCCTGATCTAGATATTAATCTTTGGCACCGTCGTTCAATTAGTTCATTATGCATGTTGCATAAGATTTTTCATAACTCTGACCATCCTTTACATTCAGATCTCCCTGGACAATTCTATCCTGTTTGTAATACTAGGCAGGCAGTTAATTCTAATAGTCAGGCCTTCTCCATCATGAGGCTCAATACTACACAGTATTCTAGAAGTTTTATTCCAGCTGTTACCAAGTTGTGGAATGATCTTCCTAATCGGGTAGTTGAATCAGTAGAACTTCAAAAGTTCAAAGTTGGAGCAAATGTTTTCATGTTGACCAGGCTGACATGAGTCTTTTTATTGTTTATATATGATATATCTGTTTTTGACGTTGTTAATAGTTTATATAGGACATATCTGTTTTGACACTGTTACTGTTTTTAGAATGACATATTGTTAATTTATTCTCATTTCTTTATTTCCTTATTTCCTTTCCTCACTGGGCTATTTTTCACTGTTGGAGCCCTTGGGCTTATATCATCTTGCTTTTCCAACTAGGGTTGTAGCTTGACTAGTAATAATAATATATATATATATATATATATATATATATATATATATATATATATATATATCTATTCATCTATATATATATATATATATATATATATATATATATATATATATTTATATATAAGTATATATACATATATATATATATATATATATATATATATATATACACATATATAGGTGTGTTTATATATATACATATATATATATATATATATATATATATATATATATATATATGTATATATATATATTTATATACATATATATATATATGATAAATTTTGCACATTTTTACGTGTTTTTCATATTCAAATAAGCCATATATATTTTGATATATTAATGTCTGGATTCTCTTAACGACCTCGGGATCAGAGCCCCAGGCGAAATCTCACAAAGACAAGAGCTTGGCTCCGGCCGGGAATCGAACCCTGGTCGGCAAGCTTATATAGACAGTGACTAACCCATTCGGCCACGAATGGGTTAGTCACTGTCTATATAAGCTTGAGAGTCAATCTGATGTTCAAAGCAAAGACAACGATGACTGAGAATTTGGAGGAAATTTCAAATGACACAGATAATAGTGATGATGATTCTGATGGTGATGATGATCTTTAAGCTACAGACAATTTGAACAAGATGGTATCTTGTGAATATCAATTTAGTTCACAACAGAGACAATGGTTACAGGCAATATGATCAGACAGGATAGGGTCGCCACAAATGGGAAATATAATGCTTGCAATTTTGAATCATACCTGGTTTGAAGAAGGTCTAGTTTGGGGCTGAGTTTATATTAAAGCTATTGTGGTACCAATGTGGAAGATGTAAGAAACCTTCATGGGTGTGCTTTGAGGGTTAATGCGGGAATTAAGGGGTGTAGGTCATTTCACAAGTTGAGATACAGGAACTTTACATCCATTATCACTGTGACCTTTGACCCCCTAGTGATGTCACTAGTTACATTACGAAGAAATCAGGATCAATTTAAGATCTAGAGCAATCATAAAGTTACAAGAATATATATAGAATATCAAAATCGGACCATCCATAGAAAAGTTATAGCACTTTAAATTTCCTCTACCCCAGAATCCATATATGACGTGTTGTTCATAAGAGGTTAAAAGCGGTTTCTGGGGTGAAATAGGAATGACAATATTTTCTGTTAACATCATATTGGATGCAAAATACCTGAAAATCAAGATTCACAACATTTCTGTGATGTTTAGCATCAATTCAGTCTTGGTAAATGCATTTTTTTTCATAATCGGTATGATTTGACCTTTTGACCTCTAGTGACGTAACTGATTACGTAACTGATGTTAGCCTAGGTCTAAACATTAATTTCACAGTCGCGTTAATTATCTCCAGTACATTCAGTTCTACATTAAGTTATTAAAGTTTTTTTTATATATATGAAGCTTGCTTTAGATGATACACTAAGAACAACAATTAATTCCATTTTGTCTATAATGATAACAGGAAGCACCGCAATACACAAAATTTACTTGTACTGCATTATAGTAATACTTTCAAAGGAATTCCCAAAGTGTTAAAATATTTCAATGGTAATGTAGCATTTAAGAGTAACAATGCAATAAAAAAAGCACTAATGAAGAATTTTATTGACATTACCAAGAGCTGTGGCTATCGTAATCTATGCAATTTTTGTGAAAGATTGGTAAATCCCTAGAAAAGAGAATTGAGCAACATAAGAAAAGTGTCAGATATCATCAGGATAATGATGCACACTTTGCATGTATATATGAACAAAGAAATTTGTTCATTCAAGTAACTTATTGGAAAGAAACATCGTGGAGTCCAATGTCATAAAAGAAACCTTTGATAATAACTCGTATATTGGACTTGGAATTTACAAATTTTACGCATTTATATGCAAAGAGATTTGGAAGTTATATAATAAAAAAAAGCCGTTAATGTAGAACTAAATGTACCAGGGATAATTAACGCTACTGTTAAATTAATATTTAGACCTAAGCTAACATCCACTGGTGGGTACAAATATTATTTTAAGGCTCCTCTTCTTCCTAACTTGTGCAAAATAACAGATAACTTTGGAGCCAAGAAATCTGCAATCTTTATAAAAAACCAAAGGAAAAATACCATTTGGGTCTACACTTCCATAAGCATCAAGGTCCATCAAGCTAGCTTTAATTTCAAGAGATCGAGAAGCTAAACTAGTTAGTTTAGCCTAAGGAAAACAGGAATGGTGAATTTTGAGTTTCTAATTACTCTGCTTGCTGTCTAACACATCTGCCAGAAGGGTTGCCTTTTCATTTGGACAGTGAGTGACAGAACCATCTGGTTTAAGTAAAGGAGGAATTGATGCATCCACACCTAAGAGTGCAGATTTAAGGGTAGTCCACCACATATGCTAATGGATTGTACCTGAAAGGGTTTCTTTTATGATTAAATTGTACTTTTTTTCAGTTAAAGCATAAACTCTCTGAGTAAAAGCTCTGAGCTGAGTATAGTTATTCCAGGTCAAATCTGATCTGTTACCCTTCCAAGTATGATAGGTCTCTTCCTTCTCCAAATAAGCATGTGTCCAATCATCATTGAAATCCTGGTTTGTCCTTCACTCGGTACCTTAGTACACGAGAAGGGATATGCCTATCAATTATGTTGACTAGATTCTCATTTAAATGGACTACATGATCAGCACTACTATACACTTGTGACTAATTCAAGCCTAAAAGATCATGCAAAATCTCCTTTCAGTCTGCATGAAATTCCATATAATTCTTACATAAGTAAGATACATCAGGAATCGGCTGCTCAGTCTTCACTACTAATGAAATCAAGGCATGATTCGATATCCCAACTGGAGAACCAACCCCGGAACCCGACTTGTTATAACGCCAGGGGAGTCGGTGTATACGAGGTCCAAGCAGTTACCAGACCTGTGAGTACTTCACTTATCATTTACTTACAGCCTGATTCAGAGGCAAAGTCTAGAGCATTGAAATCACCAACAAATAAAAAGAGGGCTTTCTATCATCTTTTTGTTATCTTAGCCATAATAGTAAAGAGACAGTCGAAGATAGAATCATCCACATCAGAATTACGGTAGATCAAACACAAATAGTAGTTGTAATTCCTGCCACAAACTCCTATTACCTGAACCTCAGGACATCCACATTCATAGCAGGACTTATATACACCACCATTCCCTGGCCCTAGGGATGGCATTGCGTTTCAACATTATTGGTTTCCTAAAACCAGTTATTAGGAGCTCATATTAGACACCAAAGTTCATGAACACAAAATAATATCATACTGTCTGGATGTAAATGTAAGGTCTTGAATATTTGCATGAAGAGTACGAATATTGCGATAAAGTAGACGGCATTGACAAAATCTATGACGCACTGGTCCCGGTTTTTGCTCAAAGTCTCCAAAGAGGATAAGAATTAATGGTAAAATAAAGACACATCATAATTAACAACTAATATTCTCATCTGTCCTCAAATACCAGACAACACAGATTACCCAACTTTTCGTGTTCACACATGAGATTACTGCGCTGTAAATGTTCTGTGGCCACTTTCCTCTTGGTAAGGGTAGAAGAGACACTTCTAGGAGAAGGACACTACAAACCCAACCATTATTCTCTAGACTTGGGTTGTGCCATACCCTCTGTACGATGGTCTTCCACTGTCTTGAGTTAGAGTTCCCTTGCTTGAGGGTATTAAAAAAACACACTATTCTATCTTATTTTTCTTATTCTTGTTCCGTTAAAGTTTTTATAGTTTATATAGGAGATATTTATTTTAATATTTTTACTCTTCTTAAAACATTTTATTTTCCTTTTTCCCTTTCATCACTGGGCTATTTTCCCTGTTGGAGCCTTTTCAGTTATAGCATCCTGCTTTTCCAAATAAGGTTGTAGCTTAGCAAGTAATAATAATAATAATATTAATAATGATAATGATAATAATAATAATAATAATAATAATAATAATAATAATAATAATAATAATAATAATAATAATAATAATGCAATCGTCTAAGATTTCCTTACCAACCTCCTTACAACATGATTTGCTTAGGGCCAAGTTATCCAAAATGTTTTTTTTTTTTTTTTTTTTTTTTTTAAATTCATTCTCCTCCAGCTATTACTTGCTAATACCATTCATTGTTCTAACAATGAAGTTACTATTCTGCTATTTTCTCTTTCTATATATTTATTTGATAGATTCATTCAAGGATAGCAAGTTCATTGTGATACGCAGGCAAGCGAACCCTGCCGGGTAATACCAATTTCAGTAAAATTATATCTCCTTTAATCAAATCCATCAGACTGCTGCCAGTGACTTCATGAAAATTGAAGAGAGCATATACTCAGGACCCAAAGTTCTCGTTACTCAACGAAGGTTCTTGTATGCTTATATAACAGTTGGCAGAAATGGATTGGTATGATATATATATATATATATATATATATATATATATATATATATATATATATATTCATATATATATATTTATATATATACAGTATATATATATATATATATATATATATATATATATATATATATATATATTTATAAATATATATATATATATATATATATATATATATATATATATATATATATATATATATATATATATATATATGGGAAATGGACAACTTAATACCATCAACTCATCACCGCCAACTCAACACCACAGACTCAACGCCAGGACAACTCGACACCAGGATAACTATAAAACACGCACACATGTATATATATATATATATATATATATATATATATATATATATATATATATATATATATATATATATATATATATATATATATATATATTATATATATATATATATATATATATATATATATATATATATATATATTTTTTTTTTTTCTTATTCGTTTCTTTTTAATGATCAATGGAATAACTTTTTTTATCACAAAATACTTTCTCTCATGGTTCTCCTTGTAATATGCTTCAACTGAAAAGGAATACAATTTAACCCTAGAAGAAACCCTATCTGGCACAACTCAGGAACATAAATGGTGGTCTACCCTTAAATCTGCGCTCTTTGGTGTAGATGCAACAGTTCCTCCTTTACTTAAACCAGATGGCTCCGTCACTCACTGTGCAAAGGAAAAGGCAACCCTTTTGGCTGATGTTTTTGACAGTGAACAGAGTAATGAAAAACTTGAACTTCCTCATTCCTGTTTTCCTGAGGCTGACTAACTAGTTTAGCTTTTCGATCTCATGAAATTAAAGCTCTGTTGATGGACCTTGATGCTTCTGGATGTATACACCCAGATGGTATTTTCCTTTGTTTTTCAAAAAGACTGCAGATTTCTTAGCTCAAAAGTTATCTGTTATTTTGCGCCGGTTAGCAAGGAAAGGATCTTTTAGCACTTGTTGGAGATTTGGTAATTGTGTTTGTGGTAGTTCAAGTCAAACTGATTACCGCTCAATTTCCATAACTCCCATATTTTTTAAAGGTTCTGAAGGGCCTTTCGGAAAGGCCTTGGAGCATGTGATGCCCTTCTTACAATCTCCAATGCTGTAGAGAAATCCCTTGATTGTGGTCCGGAAGTTCGTATGATTGGCCTTGATTTCAGTGCTGACTTTGACTGTGTTAATCATGACGCCCTTCTTTTCAAACCCAAACAGTTGGGAGTGGGTGGGTCGTTTCTTAGTATTATTATAGATTTTTTAAGTAATAGATCTGTAAGAATTGTTGTTGATGGGCACCATAGCAAGTATAGGAATGTGATATCTGGTGTCCCAAAGGGTAGTCTTTTTCGCCCATTACTTTTCATACTACATACACATGACATGTGGTTTGGCCTAGAAAACAAGGTTATAGCAAATGCATATGATGCTACTCTCTTTGCATCAATTTCATCCACTGAAGGTAGATCTGAGGTTGCTGAATCTCTTACTAGAGATCTAACTAAAATTAGTGCATGGGGCAAATTATGGGGTATGAGGTTGAATCCCAACAAAACTGAAAGTAGAATTGTAAGTAGGTCAAGGACAGTGGCTTCTCATCATCCTCATCTCAGTATTGATATAGTTGGTGGGCTACAAGGGGTCCACATGCACCCCCCCAAAAAAAAAAAAAAACTATATTTAATGGGTATTCTCTGGTAGTCCTGGGTCCTGGCACTAAAATAAAGGATGTTAACAGGAAATATTCTCATTCCCACTATTTCCCAGACACCGTTTTTTAACCCCTTCCGAACGACGCGCCAAATCTGAGCTTCCAAGATAGGGAACTTTAGTTTGGATTGACCAATTCAAATAATCTTGATATATTCTTGTAGGTTTGTGATTGTTCTACCATAAAATGATATTGTAATTGATCAGTTACGTAATCAGTGATGTCACTAGAGGTCAAAAGGTCAAATCTTACCGATTATGAAAAAATGCTTCTACCAAGACTGAATTGATGCTAAAAATCACAGAAATGTTGTGAAACTTGATATTCAGGTATTTCGCATCTAATATGATGTTAACGGAAAATATTGTCATTCCTATTTCACCCCAGAAACCGATTTTAACCTCTTATGGACAACACGTCATATATGGATTCTGGGGTAGATGAATTTTAAAGTGCTATAACTTTGCTATGGATGGTCCGATTTTGATAATCTATATATATTCTTGTAACTTTATGATTGCTCTAGATCTTAAAATGATCCTGATCTCTTCGTTAGGTAATCAGTGACATCACTAGGGGTCAAAGTTCAAAGTGATAATGGATGTAAAGTTCCGGTATCTCAACTTGTGAAATGACCTACACCCCGTAATTCCTGCATTAACCCTCAAAGCACACCCATGAAGGTTTCTTAAATATTCCACATTGGTACCACAATAGCTTTAATAGGAACTCAGCCCCAAACTAGACCTTCTTCAAACCAGGTATGATTCAAAATTGCAAGCATTATATTTCTCATTTGTGGCGACCCTATCCTGCCTGATCATATTGCCTGTAACCATTGTGTCTGTTGTGAACTAAATTGTCATTCACCAGGTACCATTTTGTTCAAATTGTCTGTAGCTTAAAGATCATCATCACCATCAGAATCATCATCACTATTGTCTGTGTCATTTGAAATTTCCTCCAAATTCTCAGTCATCGTTGTCTTTGCTTTGAACATCAGATTGACTCTCAAGTCCATAAAGAACATCAGCAAGCTGAACTGGCATGATATCACCACTTGTCCATTTTGGTTTCAGTTTACCATTTTCACCATGGGTCCAGGCATGCCCATTAACTGGACTGTGGATATCAGGTTTAGCAATATGAGCCCTTTTCCAAATGCCATCCTGATAATTGACTCTAATCAGATGTTCTTTCAAGGTATCGGTGCAAGGTGGAAGTGCACTCAAGTCGAAACTTTTTGTCATATCAAGTTTTCCATCATTCCCACCACACTTTGACTCTAAGAGAAAGAATCTGAGTTCGTTCACCTTCTTAATCCTTGGTTTCCCATAGAGAGCGCAAGTAAATTCCTCAATGGAACTCTCAGAATGTCTTTATCTACTTGCCATGATTCTCTCAACCCCATGAACGACTCCCTAAAGTGTTCATTTTTTTTCAAGAAGTTTCACTGCCTTCACCTTTCCTTTGCCTTTGAAAGCACTGATGCTATTACACCCAGGGAATGCATGAAGGCCAAGAAGGGGATTGCAAAGAGGTGCTGTCAGAGCATCCGCTGCTTTACTGATCTCGATATAATATCTTTTGTTTCCCTTTCCTATCTCAAAAAGGATTTCCAGTCCACTCAGCTGATGGGCATAAAATAGTAGAATGAAGAATGTATCTGAATCTGTACTTCTCACTCTGACAAAATCAAACCCCTTGGCCAGGGCGTAAAAACAGTACAATATCACCCTAGAGTATTTTTCTTCTTGAGTTGACAGCAGGGAGACTATTTCTTCACACAGTGTGGAGTCCCCATCGGACAGAAGGTGGTAGGCATGACCCTCACAAATCAGTGTTGCTTCATGGCCCTTAAGAGTCTTTGAGAAAGATTTGCCACTCCATGTAGATAACAAGACCTGTAACAGCTGTTCCTTGTTTTTGTCATTTGTTAAGCAGTTTTTCCAGTCCTTTGGACGTTTGGTATTCCCTCCACCAAGAATGAGCTTATAACCACAGCCTCTCCATGTCCACTCAACACCTTTCACAGTAAGGTCTTTATACATGTCAGTGTTAAATACAACAGGAGACTTATTTAGTGCCATTCTCGAGATCATCTCTGAGATCCCTTCAAAGTTTTTTGGGATATACTTTAGATAATGAAATATGGAATTTCCATCCTCAATGACTAGGCACTTTTCAGAATTTTTGGGTAGGACACCCTCATCCATATCCTTGACAATATGGTGGAGGCCTTTAGACTTGTCGATCTTAGCTAGGAAATCATCGGGAAGCCCAATGCTGTAAGGCACAGGAACAAGAGGGTAGGTCAGGAGTCTTTTTAGGTCCAATTTATCAGGCAATTGTTGTGACCGGACTAGCAGCTGAAAGGCCACATTCCCTTGTTGCTTATACACAATTGTCTTATTTGCAGATGGTTTGACTCTCCCCGACTTACTCATATCTGACATAGTTATCAGATTTAAGTGCTTGATTGGTTCAAAGAAGTTTTCACCAACTGCCAGCTTAGACTAGGAATGTTTCATGATTGTTTCATCTATCGTTTTGTCCACTGCACAGCGATTGCCTGGTATGAAGGACATTGCCACACTAAAGGCCCCTCTCCTAAGTAGCTCATTAGCACCAGGATGAGAGGTCTCAATGTTGATCACAAACATTAAAAAATATGTCAGATATCGAGCATAGTTTCACCCTCCAAAACTAAAGAATAGATCTGGCATCAGACTCAGACATTGTGAGTATGCAGCAAAGTCATTTGTTTTGACGGCTTGCAGTAAGTTCAGTGTTAGCCAGATGTGATCTGCATACGACATCGAAAGGGTGGATGTTTTGCCAAGCTCTCCATTGCGTGCATCATCATGAAATGCCAAGTATGCCTCAATGAAAGAGGTTATGTGGACATCATCTAAAACACCCTTTTCACTCTCCTTGTTGGGGGATTACATGAGGGCATCAAATCAATCTCGTGATTCCTTTGGCATGTCAAGTAAGGACATCGCCTTCCTCTCAACAAACTGGTGCAATAATAAGCGTTCTAGTGCCTCCACCATCAATTTGTGGCAATGTATCACCCTGGCATAATTTTTGCCCGGCATAACACCACTGAGGGACCCAGAAGAAATCAGGACTGCATCCAATAGTACATCAGACAGTCCAGTGCCTTCCTCTACCCCAAAATCCATATTTGACGTGTTGTCCATAAGAGGTTAAAAACAGTTTCTGGGGTGAAATAGGAAAGACAATATTTTCTGTTAACATCATATTGGATGTGAAATACCTGAAAATCAAGTCTCACAATATTTCTGTGATGTTTAGCATCAAATCAGTCTTGGTAAATGCATTTTTTTCATAATCGGTAAGATTTGACCTTTTGACCTCTAGTGACGTAATTGATTACATAACTGATCATTCACATGATCATTTTATGGTAGAACAATGGAAAACCTACAAGAATATGTCAAGTTTATTTAAATTGGTCAATCCAAACTAAAGTTATGAAGATTGAAAGTTCCCCATTTCAAAATCACAGATTTGGCACGTCATTCGGAAAGGGTTAAAAAACGGTGTCTGTGACATAGTGGGAATGAGAACATTACCTGTTAATCTCCTTTCTTTTATTGCCAGGACCCAGGGCTACCAGAAAATACCCATTAAGTATAGTTTTTTTGGGAGGTGCATGTGGACCCCTTGTAGCCCACTGACTAATAATGTTTCTTTAACTTTGAATGACTTTTAAAATTTCATGTGATTCTCGACACCAAGTTTACTGTTGAGAAACACATTAAGTCTGTGTCTTCTTCAATTGCAAAAAAATTACATCTTAATTTGTTGTACATAAACTAACGGTCTATTAATTTTTTTTATTCCTGATCTAGATATAAATCATTGGCACCGTCGTTCAATTAGTTGATCATGCATGTTGCATAAGATTTTTCATAATTCTGACCATCCTTTACATTAAGATCTTCCAGCACAATTCCATTCTGTTCGTAATACTAGGCAGGCAGTTAATCCTAATAGCCAAGCCTTCTCCATCATGAGGCTCAATCTACACATTATTCTGGAAGTTTTATTCCAGCTGTGACCAAGTTGTGGAATGATCTTCCCAATCGGGTAGTTGAATCAATAGAACTTCAAAAGTTCAAAGTTGCAGCAAATGTTTTTATGTTGAACAGGCTGAAATAAGTCCTTTTATAGTTTATATATGACATATATTTTTTAACGTTGTTACTGTTTGTAGAATGATTTATTGTTAATTTGATCTCATCCTTTATTTATTTCCTTATTTCCTTTCCTCACTGGGCTATTTTTCCCCTTTTGGAGCCTTTGAGCTTATAGCATCTTGTTTTTCCAACTAGGGTTGTTACTTGGCTAATAATAATAATAATAATAATAATAATAATAATAATATATAAACTACCGATCAGATGCAAATGACCGTTAGATCATATAATTGTTTTGTTTTTCGATATTGAGTGGTTAAAAGGATTATAAGATTTACCTTTTTAGTGTTGATGGTATTAGTATATTGTTCAGTTCATCTGAATAAGCATAGTTCCATACTAGAGTTGCTATCCATTTCTTTACACCGAGCCAAATGCTTAAAAATTTTAAAGATATTTCTGAAATAAAAAAGAAATTCCATTTATCACATAATATCCACAGAATGATAGCTGCCATGTGTTACACTTCTATATATAACAACGAGGCTAGCTTTGCCCTAAAAGCCAAGATGATATCAATTTTAACATTTGTCCCTCTCGCTTATATTAACATCCTCTCTGTGGATATATCTGAGGAACATGATATATTGCTGATTTGGTTCAAAGACACCTATATTGGAAGACCAACTCGACGTGGCAATGGTAGAAGACCTTCTGTCTCGCCCCCTAAAATATGGAATGTTTACGTAAGGACGTTGCGAATGGAAGATCGGGAAAATAATCGTGGTGAAGCTGCAACTAGGAGACTACAAATAGAACTTGGGATGAAGCATCCTACTATTTGGAGATTCATTAAGTGACTGCAAAAGGTGCGAAGAAACGACGCCCAAGAGAGGAATAAAAGTATTGAAAAGAGCCAGTGTTCAAGAAGACCTTTCTCATTTACGAGATATATCATCTTATTAATTTAAAACAGTAATGTAAAAATGTAAATTATAAAATAAAAACATAAGTTAAAAATATTGTACCTTAAAAAAAATATGAAAAATCTTAGTATAGTTATTTACTCATAAAAATTACTTCTTTGTTTTATATTTAAGAGAACATACTTATAGAATTCAATAGGATCTAGTGACTCAACTTATTTTGTTTCTCTTTTTTGTTTTTTCGTCATCATCTCCATATTTTTGTGGGGGAGGGGGGTTGTATATCCAGATATCAACAACTTTTCGAGAATGTGTCATATCCTTTATGAAGTTTCCGAAAGCGTCAATAAATTTCTAGTAGGGTTAGCTAGTCCCTTGTTTAATTGTGTTTTATTCCTAGCAATAACTTTCTAATTGCAGGCAAGTCTGGAGCTAAAGCTAAACTAACTGGAGAAGCGCCAGCCAAACCTTCATCTACCACAACAGTAGGTGGCTCCAGAGTTTCAAACATATTTTCTTAACAGTTGCTTTTATCTTTTCAATTATCTTTTTTTTTCTGGAATTGGACTATTCGAACAATTTTTAGCATAACGACGAAGTACCAATTTCACTGATAAATGAGAGAGAGAGAGAGAGAGAGAGAGAGAGAGAGAGAGAGAGAGAGAGAGAGAGAGAGAGAGAGAGAGAGAGAGATATTATTAGCTTAAAATGATGAAAATGGAAGTGTTAACCAAAGACATGGAGTGATGAAAATTGCAAATTATTTTATAGGCTGCCATAAAATACTGATATAGGAAATAATGTTGCCATTAGAAATAATGGAACACCTGAATCGCTACGAAGAGTAACGGTAGTAAAAGTAAATAAAGCGTTAAAAGACATAAAAAGAGGCAAAGTAGCATAATATAGCCGGGTAATTAATTTATTATGAGAGATAGGAGATTTCAGAGTCGTAATACTCACTGAGGTTTAAAAAGAATGTCTGCAAGGCCTCTTTATTTATAGCTTGGAGAAAACTTTGTCTTAATACTCTATCCCCCGTCACCCAAAAATGTAGGACAAAAAAGACCTGGGAAATTACATTTCAATAACTTTCTCATAAAAAAAAATATATAATATCTACAAAGGATATATCAGGGTAAAGAGAAAGACAGCTAGATTTTAATCAAACTAGAGAAAATGCAATTTTAAAAATGGGTATTCAACAACTGCTCATATCCGTTTAATCCTTGGGCGTAATGAGAGCCCTTCAGAGACAAGAAAAAGATGAATCTGATGTTATAGCACTTGGAAATATCTATGCGCAAAGTACAGTAATCCTAAATTTACATAAAAATAATGAAAATATCCAATTGGGAAGGGAGTTAGAATGGTCGACCACTTCTCTCCTAAATAATTTACAGCATGCCTAGAATAAGTTTTTGAAAGAATTTCAATTGAGAAAATGTAAGAATCAAAATAAATGGGGAATACCTGAACACCTTAAAATTTGCAGAAGGCATAGTTCTATTTAAGGAATCATGTGATGAATTGCAAAAGATGATAGAAGATTTGAATAGAGAGAGAGCAGAGATGTAGGACTGAAAATTATTACCAGTAAAACTAAGGTAGTATTCAATGAAAATGCGAAGAGACATTAAATAATGGTTATGGACGAAACTCTTGAGATTGTTGAAGTGGTATACGTACTTAGGAAAGGTATTTTTGCCTAGGACACGAGCATATATATATATATATATATATATATATATATATATATATATATACACACACACACATATATATATATATATATACATTATACATTCATATATATATACATACATATACATATATATATGTGTATATATATATATACATATATATATATATATATATATATATATATATATATATATGTATATGTATATGTACATATACATTATACATTCATATATATATATACATATATATATATATATATATATACACATATACATATACATATATATATATATATATATATATATATATATATATATATATATATATATATATATATATATATATATATATATATATATATATATATATATATATATTATAATTATTGTTTATGATTTCAGGAGCTACAACTTTATTTGTAAAAGCAGGACGCTATAAGCCCAAGGGACCTGGCAGTGAAAAATAGCCCAGTGATGAAAGGAAATAAAGTATATGAAAAGTAATGAATTAAGCATATAAAATATTTTAAGATCACTAATGAATTTTAAAATAGGTATTTAACAAATTAACAATAAAGAGAGACTGATGTCAGCTTCTTTAACGTAAAAAAATATTCACTGCAAGTTTTGAACTTTTGATGTTCCACTGAGTCAGCTGTCTGACTTGGATGGGGTTTCCACAGTGTAAAAAAAAAATAAAATCTAGAAGATCGTGTTGTACTGATCCTTATGGTTAAGAAGGCTACACTGTTAGAAGTTTTTGCACACTAAATAATACGTATTGGAAAGTACAGTCTGGGAAGATCTAAATATGAAGATAGGAGTGAATTACAAAAATTATCTGAAGTGACATGCAGAAAAAGCTAACTAACTCAGCAAAGGAGACAGAGATTAATGTCCAAGTCAGAAATACGGAAGGTAATAGAACGTAAGATTTTGCGTAATGTAGGAGTATATATATATATATATATATATATATATATATATATATATATATATATATACATATATATATATATATATATATATATATATATGTATATATATATATATATATATATATATATATATATATATATATATATATATACATATATAGAATAGATTGCTCCTCGAAAATCTTAGAACACTTACTCAAAAAGACAATTTCTTTGTTGAACTCAATAAAAAAAATCTCCAAACGTAAATCTCCAATCAAGAGACACCTAAAATTTCAGAAGAGTTGTATATAGTTAAACAAAGGTTAACAATGTTATAGACATCTGGATGTTGTGGAACCACGATAGTCAACCTTGTTAAAATCCTACTACTAGTTTTGATACGGTTAAACTTTTAGCTTGATATCTATCAATGGATTCAGTAACTCTTGGTCTAAAATTTGGCGATGAAATTGTTGCAACAATAGCATTATAATCTGGGTATGCAAAGAGTTTTTTTTTTTTTAGACTAAATTACATATGGATATATAGTGTAATAGATAATGGGTCAAGAACACTACCCAGAGGAACACCTGATATAACATTTATATAATCACTGTAGTTTCCCTCTATAACAACTCGTTGCAATCAATTACATAAACATTCAATAATGATAAAAAAGGACCTCCCTACTCCTAACTGTATGAACTTGAAAATATGGTCTTCATGATTAATATAGTCAATAGAAACACCAAAATCAAGGCCAATCATATGCATTTTTATGATCACAATCAAGAGATCTTTTGTGCAGCATTCAATATTGTACCTGGAGCAACAGATCCTCTAAGGGCTTTGCAAAAACCAAATTGTAAAATAAGGATTGGATGATTATCTTCATCACATCTATTTAGATGTTTTGCTATTAGACGTTAAACATTTTAAAATAACAAGGGAGTTATGGAAAATGGGTTGTAATCAGCTTGGCTAATGCTACCACAAATGAATTTACCTAATGGAATAACATTAGCAATTCTCCAAGTGCGATGATTGGAAGAAGAACCGGCGGACCGGTGTGTTGTTGTTCGAAGACTTCCTAGTAAAACGCCCTTTTTAATAGGATAATTCAGTAATAACATAATGTTACTTAGTAGTGAAGGTGCATGAAGATGTAGCGAATTGTCTGTACTAACAGTGACACTTCATAAGAAAACTGTTTTCAATTTATTGACGAAATTCGAAAATAAGTGTTCAAACGAGGACCTACCAGTGGAAGTATGGCCTGGGGCTGTTGTTGCCCCAGGCAGAAATTGGTGCTCGCCTTGCGCTGAATATCCTCTCGACACTACTGTGTTATGGTTTAACAGTAAGTTTCATTAATTTTCGTGTTTGAGACAGAGACTCACATAAACAATACTCGTAATGGCAGCTCCATTTTCTTGGAGTGATGGTAGGGGGGTTAGTGGAAGGTTTGTTGCTGAAACTCCCATCAAGCGACAGAATACAATAGCAATAGTTAGCCTTGATGGCTTCATTGACTTTTTATATATGGAGAAGATACTCAGTGATGTCATGAAATTAGACGATGATGAACTATATGGAATTCAAGCTATTTCTCGACAGAAATATTACGTCAAGTTCAAGCATGAATCTACCTTTACAAGAATTTGTTCGGAATATGAAAATGAGGAGATAACCATCGACGAAGGGAAATTGAGGGTAAAAGTGTGTAATGTATCAGGTTCGAAGATTTATGTAAGTGTAAGAAATGTTCCATTTGAAATGAGTGATGAAGAGGTGGCTTTAATATTAGGTAAATATGGCGAGGTATTTGGTGTGAGGCAAAGTAAATGCTCGGGAAATAGGTATAAACATGTTTTAAATGGTCTTAGGACAGTAATGATGATTAAGAAAAAAAGACATTCCTTCAAGTTTGTACTATAAGGGTCAATATTTATCTTTGTGGCACAATGGACAAACACAAACGTGTCGAAGGTGTGGAATGAGTAGCCATTTTGCAGCGGAATGTTCCACTCCATACTTAGAGAGAACTAATATTTTCAGTAACAATGATTTTCCTGAGTTACCTAGGCGAGGAGGGGGAGGAATGGAGAAGGGGGTTCAAGAAATGAGTCGACACAAACTTAATAATGAGAGTATAAATGCTGTTCCAGTAGAAGAGAGCTTTATTAAGAAAAACGAAGGTGTTAGTAAACTTATTGTGCAAGATGCTGAGTCATCAATCACTAGACTGCAAGTGGAAGCTGAAATACATCAAAGTTCTACCCAAGATGAGGAAATCGTCATACCGTATGAAGGACGGGAAAACACTAGTGGAAATAGAGAGATCCGTACTGACGTTTTTCTGAAAAACGGTACAAAGTCAGATAAGGTAAATGAAACACATTCAGGGGAAAAGCAGGACGGTGTAATTAGGGTAAGCCAGGCAATAGAAGATTGCCAAGATACAACTGAAAATAGGACGGCAAGAACAGGACACGAAATCAGCGAGGTCGAAGATGATAGTGTAATTAAAGTTATAGAAAACGAATTAGGACAGGATGATGAATACGAAGAAATAATGGAAGCGAATGCAGAACAAAATACTCAAGATGATGACGACAATGACCACATGAAATTATCTATAGATAGTGAGGATGTTACGGAGAAGACATCCTGGAAAGAAATAATTGGTGTGCATGAGTCGTTAATGGTCGACCGTATAACTAGCGAAGGAGGAGCGGTAAGTGGGTGTTTTGATGAAAAGCCACCTCCTGCTATCTGCTCAGATCGGAACCATGAATCACCGTGTGAAGGTAATCAAGAAGGATTCAGTGGAGAGATTCAGAAGGAAAGGGGCAAAGATTATGGGAAAAAGAGTGGAAGAAAAGGGCAAAGTTCAACAGACGTTGGGCATAAGGGCTCAACGCTGAAGAGAAGAATAGACTCTTTAAGCAGCGAAGTAGAGACGTCAGGTAACAAACTGTTACAAGTTAAGAAAAAGTGAGACCTACTGACTAATCACGATGTATATTAATCTAATAACTATAAATGTAAATGGTCTGAATGACACTAGGAAACAATATATTGTAAAACCCTTTTTAATTCAGCATAGAGTTGATATTGCTCTCATTCAGGAGCACAATGTGAAAATGCAGAAAGATTTGTGTGTTATCTGCGATTATTTTGATGTATTCTTTAATGGTTCTTTATGTTTTAAAGGTGGTACATTGATTTTTGTTCGGAAAAACTCTGGAATAAAGATAGACAGGTGTGAATTGCACTGGAATGATAGAATTATAAGTTTAAGTTTATCTAGTTCAAATATTAAATTTCAAGTAATCAATATATATGGTCAATCTGGTAGTAATGTTAAACGGGAACGAGATGACCTAATAGGTACCGAACTTCTCTATTACATGAAGGGAAATCTCGACAACATTATAATTGGCGGTGACTGGAATTGTGTGGTTAGTGACCGTGATTGTACTAATCCAAATCCCCACAATAAATCAATAGCTTTGAAAAACTTGGTTAGAAACATTGGCCTAAAAGATGCATGGTTCTCATTAAATAATAATGTTGAATTTACTTTTATTAGGGGTAATTATGGTGCCAGACTTGATAGATTCTACGTCGCTAGATTATATGAGAGAATACAAAATGTAGAGTGTGTCCATGTTTCCTTTTCTGATCACGCAGCCATAAAAATGCGATTAAACATAAATCCCAGTATTAAGGTCGGAGTACCATTTTGGAAGATGAATTCATCACTATTGAAAGATGAAAAAATAAAGTCTCAGTTTAAGGATTTTTGGGTCGGTCTTGTTAGGGATATTAATAGATTTCAGAACATTGGTTTATGGTGGGAGGAATACGCCAAAGTAAATATAGCAAAGTTTTTCCAAAGGTGTGGTAAGATGAAAAAATATGAACGTTTTGGACTGATTGATTATTTTGAAAGTAGACTAAAACATGAATGTTCCAAAATGGATGGTTTTGATAAGGGTAAAATTGATTATCTAAAGAATCAAATTACAGAGTTGAAAATGGTGGAAGTCGAAGGCATCAGGTTAAGAGCAAAATTAGAAGAATGTAATGAAGGCGAGAAACTCTCAGCATACTTGATAAAGAAACAGAAAGAAAGAGCAATTAAGAATAAAATGGAAAATCTGTTGACGGATAATGGAGAATACTTAGATTCTACTGAAGCCATTCTACATTATGCAACAGCAGAATATAGGAAATTATATCAAAAGATTGATTTAGATACCACAGAACAAGACGACTTGTTATCAAGTATAGATAAGGTGATAGATGAAGAGGATAATGATTTACTCGAAAGGGAAGTTACTTTGGAGGAGCTCTGGATAGCTACAAAATCGATGAATTTGAATCGGACTCCGGGTGTAGATGGGATACCCGCTGAGTTTTACTTATATTGCTGGGATATTATTAAGAAAGAATTTCATGAGGTGGTTAGAAATGAATTCGAAAATTTATCATTAACTAAATCCCAATCAACCGGAATAATTTCTTTAGTACACAAAGGAGAAGAGAGAGAAAGGTTGAGGAACTGGAGACCTATAAGCCTTCTTTGTGTTGATTATAAGATTATTTCTAAGATTTTGAGTAACAGAATTAAAAATCTACTTGATAGAATAATTTCTCAAGGGCAGTTCTGCGCCGTGCCAGATAGGTCAATCGTTAATTGTAGCTTGCTTGTTAGGGACATCATATATTTTGCAAATGAGAAAAATCTGGATTGTGCAATTATGTCTCTTGACTGGAACAAAGCATTCGACCGAGTGGATATAGACTTTTTACTCAAGGTGATGACAGCTTTTGGTTTCGGAGATAATTTTGTTGCACTGGTAAAGATGCTTTATACTGGTATATGTAGCAGAATGTGTATAAATCATATAATGGGTAATCCTATCAATGTTGAACGATCTGTTAGACAAGGATGTCCTCTATCAATGATCCTCTATGTTATTCACCAAGAACCTTTGTACAGGCTAATTAGGAAAAGTAAAATAAAGTCAATTAAACTTCCTAGACAAGTTTCAGTTGGTGTTGTCGGATATGCTGATGACACAAACATCATAGTTAGAACAGAGAATTGTATCGTTGAAGCCGAGTCAGTAATTGTGAAATACGAAAAGGCCACAGGAGCGGTGTTAAATAGAAACAAGAAGTCCAAAATTATTGGCGTTGGTAACTTCCGAGGGAAAACCACATGGCCACTTGATTACCTGGAAGTTGTGGTTGATTCTATAAAGATTTTAGGAATTGTTTATTCGAATGATTATGTATTAGGTTTGAATAGTACCTGGGATAATATAGCTAATAATGTTGAGACATCATTAAACATGTTGAACAGTAGAATTTTAACCTTACATCAAAAAGCTATATACATTAATGCTTGTGTGTTATCAAAACTATGGTATGTATCGCATGTGTATCCTATTCCCACACAAGTGTGCAAAAGAATAAACAAAGTGGTATTTGAGTATATCTGGAATGGTCGTTATCAGCCAATTAAACAATCTACGCTAAAGCTTCACAGAAGCGAAGGAGGTCTGGGTATCCAAGACTTACATGACAAAGCTTTGAGTATATTCATAAGTAGTTTCTTAAAACTGTATTTGTCGGGATCAGAACCCAATGTTTTAATGTATTACTATTGTAAACTTAGATTAGATGGAATTATAAACTGTGACTTTGAATGTAATGAATATGGATTTACTGGTAATGTATATTATAATGTGTGTATAGATAATGTAAGGAAAATTATTCGATGCAAAAATTTTCCAATAATGAATAGTAAAACAATTTATAAAGGTATTAGAAAAGATGAAATTCCGAAAGTTGTCGAGAATTTCCCTCTGTTTAACTGGGAAAGCATTTGGAAAAATATTAACAGTAAATTCCTTGATGTCCAGGATAGGACTGTTATTTACAAGTATATTCACCAGGCATTGCCAACAAGGAAAAAATTACATGTTATGAATTTGGCAGATTCTTCATATTGTCTAAACTGTGGGAAAGAGGACGTCCCTATTCATATGTTTTATGATTGTGATAAAACGAAGAAAGTGCTAATCTGGGTAAGGGAATTAATGAGTTATCTGTGTGACACAAAATTTAGTAGAAATATTGAGCTTATTTTCTTTGT
>NC_090741.1:1124207-1126707 GCF_036898095.1 Palaemon carinicauda | reverse complement strand
CATTGTTATTTCTCGATGTGGATTTCCTCTCACATTTCCATATCCTGGTTGATGTCGCTTACCGACGACTAGTCAACACAGATTCGTACTCGTTAATACTTCTTCAATCTGCCCACTTCAACCTCGCACTCCACATCAACACACCCACGGGTGCCAATGCCCACATCCTCACGTTGTACTCAAAAGTTTCCATCCAGAATTTTGTCTTATGCCAACGATTCCCGTCAAGCACCGTATTTATCTTCATATCAAGATAAGAGGCAGCCTAATGTTTGCCAGATTCAGGTATCAGACATCTCATCCTCTGGCAGCTGTTAAACTAACGTTTGCATAAATGGGAGAAATGAGCCTTTGCTAAAAGAACTCATGCCATTGGTCGTCACCCTTACACATTTTGCTGTAGAAACATGTCTCCGTCCGTGTGGGATTACAGGTGCCTAACATGTAGACACAACTGTATCAGTACCCCCTCCCAAACATCACCTACGTGACCTCCTACTTGCACAAATCAAAGGTTTTCTCCACGCACAACCTCATAAAGGGGTATTATCAGGAAACCATGAACCCAGAAGGCATCCGCAAGACTGCCATCACTAACCACTTAAGTATATACACCTTCAATTACTCCTGTTTAGCCTAATTATTGCTGCGGCCACTTTTCAACGCCTCATGGCATCTTAGGCAACCTCCCCTTCTGTGTATGTTACATGGACAAAACACTTGTGTTCTCTTCCTCCAAATAGGAACACCTTTCTCTCCTATGCATCCTGCTCAACTGTTTACAACGGAACGGCCTTGTAGTCCAGTACGAGATATGTACTTTTAGCACCATTGAAATATTCTTAGGGCACCATATAACTCCTAAAGGAGTCCACACCCTCCCTGAGAAGGTAGCAGCCATATACAACTTCCCCACGGCCTTGACCGTCAAAGCACTGCAAGAATTCCTGGGCATGATCAACTATTATCACCGTTTCCTGTCAGCTATTGCTGCCACTCTTGCCCTCCATCTATGCCTCCCTCAAGGGCAAGCCAAAAGACCTGAAGTGGGGTCCTCATCAAGAGTCGGCCTTCTTCAAAGCAAAGACCTCTAAACCACTGCTGCTCTCACTTTTCTAGTGCCACATCTCCCTCTTCTTCTCTCCACCGATGCCAGCAAATTCGCTATTGATACATTACTCGAGCAGGTGGTCTATTGGTCGTCCCGCCCATTAGCCTTTTTCAGTAGAAAAGTGTCCAAGGCGGAATCTAGCTACTCTATCTGCGACCCAAATTGCTGGCAGTGCATTTGGCTGTCCGTCACTTTCGCCAATTATTAGAAGGTACACCCTTTGTCATTCGCACTGACCACATGCCTATGGTTTACGTCTTTACTCGATAGTTCAACTCTTGGTCTGCCCATCAACGCTGATATCTTTCCACAATCACTGAATACAATCCCATCCTGCATCACAACCTGGTGAAAATGAATCCCATTGCCGATGCCCTATCAAGAAACACTATGGCCACCATTCACCTAGCATGGGATTACAATGCCTTGGCAGAATCCCAACGAAAAGATCAAGAGTACCAAGCATGTAGGACATACTGCACATCCCCCTTTGGGAAGACGTTACCCACGATGACTCCAACACCACCTACTCTAGCATAAAGCCAAGGAAACTGTAATGTCCACCTCATGTACATCTGCCTTACTTTCAGGATGCATAGTAAGATGTCATATCACTAAGCATAATACTTCTGACAAGTGTGCCACTTTCATCCCTAGATTGTGTACATCATTACTGAATTTCCTGGGAATCACCAAACATCAAAAAACCTTTTATAACCTTTCTGCCAACAGAATGGCTGAATGTTTTCATCGCACCCTCAAAGCAGCCATGTGTCCCACTGCAACGACTCCAACTGGTTTACACAGCTTCCCTTTGTCCTTCTTGGATCAATGACCACTCTTAAAGACTCTCTTGATGACTTGGTAGTTGAAATAGTTATGGTAACCTGTTGGTCATTCCTTCCGATTTCTTTTCCTTCTGCAACCTCCTCCGACAATCTTCAGCACCTATGTCACCTTGTGGTAAAATTTACTTCATACCGCCAGACATACAAGCCCACAGCTAAGCAACACATAATGAAAGATTTGCCCTCATCAGCATGCGTTTTCCAGTGCAACCACACTAGCAAGACACCATTAATGCCACCTTCCATGGGGCTTTTCCTTGTGATCCATTGTAATCCAAGGACTTTCCTACTCAACATTCGTGTTAGGAAGACTGGGCATCCATTGATTGCCAAAAAACCTGTGTATATTTTGAAAGATGATCAGTCTACGGTACGCCTCTCAAGAACAGGGCGCCCAATTACAATTATTTGTCCTTTTTTGGAGGGAGCGATGTACCGAATTTGTTTCACAACATGCTCGTACACTGCATCGGTATTTTCTTTTTTAATTGTATATAGTGTTCTACACCTCCGTGTTAACACAGCATGTTTAAGTCTGTCT
>NC_090741.1:1099207-1116707 GCF_036898095.1 Palaemon carinicauda | reverse complement strand
TTAAGTGATGGAATTAAACCTTAATATGAAGGCTATGGTGGTGAAAATTATGATATAAAAGTATTTGTAAACTTCAAAAAAAGACAAATGGGAACTTTACATTCCTAGAAATATAAAGATAAAAATTTAATGTGAATTTTCAAATGCCTAACTAATTTTACAAGGCTTCACAGAACTTCATGACCGATCTTTCATACCCTCTACTCCTTTATCAAAGCTTACAATTAAATGTTTTACGGTCAGATTGGCGTCAGTGCTTTGAAAACGTCATCTCTTCTCCAAAGCAGACTAATTTGTGAAGCATACTCATTCTCTCAGAAATTGTGTTTGTTACCTGCATTGATTTTGGACTCTATTCCACTTGGACTGGCGCCTTTTTCCGTGACAAATTGTGGTTGCGATGCTCCTTCATTTCCCATGCAATGAAACAGTTTTTGCACTCCTAACCATACCTTTATTCTTATTTCGCTGATGCAGCATGCAATTCTACGGTTACAAAGGGGTTGATGCAGATTTCTCAAAACTGACCACTTTTGTGTAACCCATCTTAGGACGTGAATCTTACTCGCTCCCTTAGAAGTTTCATATTTGAAGACTACGTTGGTCTCTAATTCCAGTTCATCTCTAACTGCATCCTTCTCTATAACCACTTGAAGTGTTTTGGCTCTACCATTCTCTCCTCGGTGAAGCGTGCTTAGTGCTTCCATCCTGGTTATCCATGCCTTTCCACTTCTAAATAGGGTACTTGGGCATATTACTCTACGTTTATAGTGAATAGACAAGGACTTGATGGCATTAAAAAATCGAGGATAGATTTTTTCCGGACAAATTGTCCTCCAGATAGTTGTCAGAATAACAGAAGAATTTTATTTGCGATTCCTTATTTATTATTTGGTGTCAATACATGTTTCGTCTGACTTCGGGATTGTTTTTTCAGGACTAGATTGGTTGAATGATGTAATTACACTTTTTATGTAAGTGGCTATAGAGGTGAGAATTTTGATACAGAAGTATTTGGAAACTCCAATACTAATAAAAGGAATTATATATGGAAAATTTAGTTTCGTTTAAATATACAATTGAAAATTTAAGACCAATTTTTAAATACATTATTGACTTTTCACAAGGCTTCACATAATTTCATGACCGATCTTACAAACACTCCACTTCTTCGTTGAAGCTTACAATTCCCTATTTTATAGTCAGATTGATGTCAATGTTTAAGAAACATTATCTCTTGTTCAAAGTAGAAAAATTTGTGCAGCTTACACGCTCCCTCATATATTAGGTTTGTGATCTGCATGGATCTCAGACTGGATTCCATTTGGATCAGCACCTTTCCTTATGGCTAATTGGGATCTCGATTATCCTGCATTTTATATATAATGAAATAGTTTCTGCACTGCTATCAATGTTGTTCTTCTTCTTTCTCATCTGACACAAGAAAATTCCTAGGCTGTAAAGGGGCTGATGTAGATCTTTCAAACTAGCCTCGATTGTGCAATGTTTCTTAGGAAGTGAAGGTTTCATATTTGAACACTATGTTGTTCCTTGATTCCAGTTAATCTAGACCCGCATCTCTTTCCGTAAAAGGTTGAACTTCCTTGGCTCCATCATTCTCTCCTCGGTGCAACATCCTTTGTGCTTCCATCCTGGGTATCCAATTCCTGTCTTTTCCGAATAGGGTATCTGGGTATGTTACTTTATGTTTATAATGAATAGACAATGTCTTGGTCAAGTAAAATAAATAAAGGCTATTTCTCTTTTGACAAAGTGTCCTCCAGAGGATTTTGAGAATAGCAGAAAATATGCATCTACATTTGTTTATATGATATTTGGTCCAAGGTTGGAAATGTGTTAATTCAGATCTTTCAAAACTGGCCTCTATTGTTCGAAGCATCTAAGGAAGTGAAGGTTCTATATTTCAAGACTATGTTCTCCGTTGATTCCATTTCATATGGAACTGCATCCTTTTCCTTAACAGGTTGAACTCTCTTGGCTTCAGCATTCTCTACTAGGTGAAGCACCCTCTCCACTTTCACCCATGGTATCTATGCCCTGTCTTTTCCTAATAGTGTATTTGGACATGCTTTTTTTGTGTTTATAGTGAATAGGCAATATCTTTTTGGAATAAAAAATTAAAAATAATTTATCTCCTGGCAAACTGTCCCCATATTGTTTCGAGAATAACAGAAAAAAAAGCATTCACGTTTCTTAATTTATTACTTGGTGTCGATCTATGTTTCGACTCACTTTGGAGATAACATTGGTAGAGTGATGGATATACACTTTAATATAAAGGTTATGTTGGATGACAGTTCTATAAAAGAGTATTTGAAAACTCCAAAACTAACTAACAACAATTGATGAACGAAAAGTCTAACTCTTTTATATATAAAGAAGAATATATAAAAATCAGTTTTTAAATGCAAAAAATATTTTACATAAGGCTTTACAGATCGTCATGACATAACTTACAAGCCTTTCACCTCGTTGGAGGTTAAAATCTTTTTTTTTTTTTTTCTTAGTCAGATTGGCATCTTTTATTTAGGGACATAATCTCTTTTTCAGAGTTGTCTAATTTCTAAAGCTTACAATCTAAGCTTACACATCAGAAACTTGGAGTCCTATTAAAGCCTCAGAACATAAGCTAGCTACAATCTAGAGAGCTATGGAGAGAATAACTACCGGGAATAACACTAAGCGACAGATAAAGAACAACATGGCTATGAGAGCAAATTAAAGTAGAGAATATTTTGACAAGTAATAAAAATAAATGGACATGGGCAGTACACATAATGAGAAAGACAGATAATAGATGGTTATTACGAATACCGAAATGGATCTCAAGAGATTGTATAAGTAACAGGGGATGGAAGAGAGGATGATGAACTGATGAACTAAGAAAGTTTGAGAGTGTAGACTGGCATAGATAGACTATAAACAGATACAGTTCTGAGGCCCTTATTCATGCATTGGACTAGTAACGAATGTTGATGATATATATATATATATATATATATATATATATATATATATATATGTATGTATATATACATATATATACATATATATATATATATATATATATATATATAGATACGATATATATATATATATATATATATATATATATATATATATATATATATATATATATATATATATATACATATATATATATATATATATATATATATATATATATATATATATATATATATATATAGACAATGTCTTGGTGACGCTCAGAAATAGAAGATAGTCTCTCTCCGTACATACTGACCTCCAGTAAGTTTTCAAAATAACAGAACAAATTCAATTAAATTCTCCATTTATATTTTGGTATCAGCAAAAGTTTCAACTTTCTTCGGGGTTCCTCTTCAGGACGATATTAGTTAAGTGATGGAATTAAACCTTAATATGAAGGCTATGGTGGTGAAAATTATGATATAAAAGTATTTGTAAACTTCAAAAAAAGACAAATGGGAACTTTACATTCCTAGAAATATAAAGATAAAAATTTAATGTGAATTTTCAAATGCCTAACTAATTTTACAAGGCTTCACAGAACTTCATGACCGATCTTTCATACCCTCTACTCCTTTATCAAAGCTTACAATTAAATGTTTTACGGTCAGATTGGCGTCAGTGCTTTGAAAACGTCATCTCTTCTCCAAAGCAGACTAATTTGTGAAGCATACTCATTCTCTCAGAAATTGTGTTTGTTACCTGCATTGATTTTGGACTCTATTCCACTTGGACTGGCGCCTTTTTCCGTGACAAATTGTGGTTGCGATGCTCCTTCATTTCCCATGCAATGAAACAGTTTTTGCACTCCTAACCATACCTTTATTCTTATTTCGCTGATGCAGCATGCAATTCTACGGTTACAAAGGGGTTGATGCAGATTTCTCAAAACTGACCACTTTTGTGTAACCCATCTTAGGACGTGAATCTTACTCGCTCCCTTAGAAGTTTCATATTTGAAGACTACGTTGGTCTCTAATTCCAGTTCATCTCTAACTGCATCCTTCTCTATAACCACTTGAAGTGTTTTGGCTCTACCATTCTCTCCTCGGTGAAGCGTGCTTAGTGCTTCCATCCTGGTTATCCATGCCTTTCCACTTCTAAATAGGGTACTTGGGCATATTACTCTACGTTTATAGTGAATAGACAAGGACTTGATGGCATTAAAAAATCGAGGATAAATTTTTTCCGGACAAATTGTCCTCCAGATAGTTGTCAGAATAACAGAAGAATTTTATTTGCGATTCCTTATTTATTATTTGGTGTCAATACATGTTTCGTCTGACTTCGGGATTGTTTTTTCAGGACTAGATTGGTTGAATGATGTAATTACACTTTTTATGTAAGTGGCTATAGAGGTGAGAATTTTGATACAGAAGTATTTGGAAACTCCAATACTAATAAAAGGAATTATATATGGAAAATTTAGTTTCGTTTAAATATACAATTGAAAATTTAAGACCAATTTTTAAATACATTATTGACTTTTCACAAGGCTTCACATAATTTCATGACCGATCTTACAAACACTCCACTTCTTCGTTGAAGCTTACAATTCCCTATTTTATAGTCAGATTGATGTCAATGTTTAAGAAACATTATCTCTTGTTCAAAGTAGAAAAATTTGTGCAGCTTACACGCTCCCTCATATATTAGGTTTGTGATCTGCATGGATCTCAGACTGGATTCCATTTGGATCAGCACCTTTCCTTATGGCTAATTGGGATCTCGATTATCCTGCATTTTATATATAATGAAATAGTTTCTGCACTGCTATCAATGTTGTTCTTCTTCTTTCTCATCTGACACAAGAAAATTCCTAGGCTGTAAAGGGGCTGATGTAGATCTTTCAAACTAGCCTCGATTGTGCAATGTTTCTTAGGAAGTGAAGGTTTCATATTTGAACACTATGTTGTTCCTTGATTCCAGTTAATCTAGACCCGCATCTCTTTCCGTAAAAGGTTGAACTTCCTTGGCTCCATCATTCTCTCCTCGGTGCAACATCCTTTGTGCTTCCATCCTGGGTATCCAATTCCTGTCTTTTCCGAATAGGGTATCTGGGTATGTTACTTTATGTTTATAATGAATAGACAATGTCTTGGTCAAGTAAAATAAATAAAGGCTATTTCTCTTTTGACAAAGTGTCCTCCAGAGGATTTTGAGAATAGCAGAAAATATGCATCTACATTTGTTTATATGATATTTGGTCCAAGGTTGGAAATGTGTTAATTCAGATCTTTCAAAACTGGCCTCTATTGTTCGAAGCATCTAAGGAAGTGAAGGTTCTATATTTCAAGACTATGTTCTCCGTTGATTCCATTTCATATGGAACTGCATCCTTTTCCTTAACAGGTTGAACTCTCTTGGCTTCAGCATTCTCTACTAGGTGAAGCACCCTCTCCACTTTCACCCATGGTATCTATGCCCTGTCTTTTCCTAATAGTGTATTTGGACATGCTTTTTTTGTGTTTATAGTGAATAGGCAATATCTTTTTGGAATAAAAAATTAAAAATAATTTATCTCCTGGCAAACTGTCCCCATATTGTTTCGAGAATAACAGAAAAAAAAGCATTCACGTTTCTTAATTTATTACTTGGTGTCGATCTATGTTTCGACTCACTTTGGAGATAACATTGGTAGAGTGATGGATATACACTTTAATATAAAGGTTATGTTGGATGACAGTTCTATAAAAGAGTATTTGAAAACTCCAAAACTAACTAACAACAATTGATGAACGAAAAGTCTAACTCTTTTATATATAAAGAAGAATATATAAAAATCAGTTTTTAAATGCAAAAAATATTTTACATAAGGCTTTACAGATCGTCATGACATAACTTACAAGCCTTTCACCTCGTTGGAGGTTAAAATCTTTTTTTTTTTTTTTCTTAGTCAGATTGACATCTTTTATTTAGGGACATAATCTCTTTTTCAGAGTTGTCTAATTTCTAAAGCTTACAATCTCTCTCAGAAACTAGATTTATGATCTGCGTTGATCTCGGACTCTATTCTATTTGGATTGGTGCCTTTTTTTAAAAGAAATTGTGGTCTCGAGACTCCAGCAATTTCTATGCAATTAAAAAGTTTTTGCACCCCGATTCATGGAGTTTTACTTTTTTCCCTGGTATATATATATATATATATATATATATATATATATATATATATATATATATATATATATATATATATACCTATACCAAGGCACTCCCCCCAATTTTGGGGGGTAGCCTACATCAAACAAATGAAACAAAAAAGGGGGACCTCTCCTCTCTACGTTCCTCCCAGCCTGACAAGGGACTCAACCAAGTTCGGCTGGTACTGCTAGGGTGCCACAGCCCACCTTCCCCCATTATCCACCACAGATGAAGTTTCATAATGCTGAATCCCCTACTGCTGCTACCTCCGTGGTCATCCAAGGCACCGGATACAGCAGCAGGGCCAACCGGAACTGCGTCACAATCGCTCGCCAATCAGTCCTATTTCTAGCACACTCTCTTGCCTCTCTCACATCTATCCTCCTATCACCCAAAGCTTGCTTCACTCCATCCATCCACCCAAAACATGGCCTTCCTCTTGTACTTTTCCCTTCAACTCTTGCATTCATCACCTTCTTTAGCAGACAGCCATTTTTCCATCTTCTCAACATGGCTAAACCCCCTCAACACATTCATATTCACACGTTCTCACCCTCACTACTTCGTTCCTAACCCTATCTACTCGAGATACACCATCTATACTCCTTAGACACTTCATTTCAAACACATTCAATTTCTGTCTCTCCGTCACTTTCATTCCCCACAACTTTGATCCATACATCACAGTTGGTACAATCACTTTCTCATACAGAACTCTCTTTACATTCATGCCCAACCCTCTATTATTTACTACTCCCTTAACTGCCCTCAACACTTTGCATCCTTCATTCACTCTCTGACGTACATCTGCTTCCACTCCACCATTTGCTGCAACAAGAGATCCCAAGTACTTAAACTGATCCACCTCTTCAAGTAACTCTCCATTCAACATGATATTTAACCTCGCACCACCTTCCCTTCTTGTAAAACTCATAACCTTACTCTTACCAACATTAACTCTCAACTTCCTTCTCTCACACACCCTTCCAAATTCTGTCACTAATCAGCCAAGCTTCTCTTGCGCGTCTGCAACCAGTACAGTATCATCCGCAAACAACAACTGATTTGCCTCTCATTCATGGTCATTCCCGTCTACCAGTATCAATTCCCGTCCAAGCACTCGAGCATTCACCTCTCTCACCACTCCATCAACATACAAGTTAAACAACCACGGTGACATCACACATCCCTGTCTCAGCCCCACTCTCACCGGAAACCAATCGCTCACTTCATTTCCTATCCTAACACATACTTTACTACCTTTGTAGAAACTTTTCACTGCTTGCAACAACCTTCCACCAACTCTATATAACCTCATCACATTCCACATTGCTTCCCTATCAACTCTATCATACGGTTTCTCCAGATTCATAAACGCAACATACACCTCCTTACCGTTTGCTAAATATTTTCTCATACAGAACTATCTTTACATTCATGCCCAACCCTCTATTATTTACTACTCCCTTAACTGCCCTCAACACTTTGCATCCTTCATTCACTCTCTGACGTACATCTGCTTCCAGTCCACCATTTGCTGCAACAACAGACCCCATGTACTTAAACTGATCCACCTCCTCAAGTAACTCTCCATTCAACATGATATTCAACCTCACACCACCTTCCCTTCTCGTACATCTCATAACCTTACTCTTACCCAAATTAACTCTCAACTTCCTTCTCTCACACACCCTTCCAAATTCTGTCACTAATCAGCCAAGCTTCTCTTCCGCATCTGCAACCAATACAGTATCATCCGCAAACAACAACTGATTTACCTCCCATTCATGGTCATTCTCGTCTACCAGTCTCAATCCTCGTCCAAGCACTCGAGCATTCACCTCTCTCACCACTCCATCAACATACAAGTTAAACAACCACGGCAACATCACACATCCATGTCTCAGCCCCACTCTCACCGGAAACCAATCGCTCACTTCATTTCCAGTCCTAACACATGCTTTACTACCTTTATAGAAACTTTTCACTGCTTGCAACAACCTTCCACCAACTCTATATAACCTCATCACATTCCACATTGCTTCCCTATCAACTCTATCATAAGGTTTCTCCAGATTCATAAACGCAACATACACCTCCTTACCTTTTGCTAAATATTTCTTGCATATCTGCCTAACTGTAAAAATCTGATTCATACAACCCCTACCTCTTCTAAAACCACCCTGCACTTCTAAGATTGCATTCTCTGTTTTATCCTTAATCCTATTAATCAGTACTCTACCATACACTTTTCCAACTACAGTCAACAAACTAATACCCCTTGAATTACAGCACTCATGCACATCTCCCTTACCCTTATATAGTGGTACAATACATGCACAAACCCAATCTACTGGTACCATCGACAACACAAAACACATATTAAACAATCACACCAACCATTCAAGTACAGTCACACCCCCTTCCTTCAACATCTCAGCTCTCACATCATCCGTACCAGATGCTTTTCCTACTCTCGATTCATCTCTTGTAATCTCTCTCTCATTCTCATCTCCCATCACCGGCACCTCAACACCTTCAACAGCAATTATATCTGATTCCCTATTATCCTCAACATTCAGTAAACTTTCAAAATATTCCGCCCACCTTATCCTTAACTCCTCTCCTTTTAACAACCTTCCATTTCCATCTTTCACTGTCTCTTCAATTCTTGAACCAGCCCTCCTTATTCTCATCACTTCTTTCCAAAGCTTCTTCTTACTCTCTTCATATGATTGACCCAATCCCTGACCCCACCTCAGGTCAGCTGCCCTCTTTGCCTCACTTACCTTGCGCTTTACTTCCACATTTTTCTCTCTATATCTTCCATACTCTACACTATTACTCTGCGCACATTCTATAAAAGCCCTCTTATTCTCTTCATATGAATGACCCAATCCCTGACCCCACCTCAGGTCAGCTGCCCTCTTTGCCTCACTTACTTGCGCTTTACTTCCACATTTTTCTCTCTATATCTTCCATACTTCTCTACACTATTACTCTGCACTCATTCTTCAAAAGCCCTCTTTTTCTCTTCCACTTTAACCTTTACTCCTTCATTCCACCATTGACTGCCCTTCCTCATGCTGCCTCCAACAAACTTCTTGCCACACACATCACTTGCAGTCCCAACAACATTTTCTTTTACTAACTTCCACTCCTCCTCTAAATTACCAGTTTCTCTTTACTTTCCCTTCGTCATATGCCATTTTCAACCTTTCTTGATATTTACTTTTTACCACTGGTTTTATTAGCTCTTCAACCCTCAATAGCTCCCTTTTACATCCACCTACTCTATTCCCCCAATCTTTTGCTACAACTAATTTTCCTTCCACCAAAAAATTATCAGACATACCGTTAGCCATACCCCTAAACACGTGCATGTCTTTCAATCTTCCAAGCATTCTTTTAGTTGTCAACACATAATCCATTAACGCCCTTTCTACCACTCTTCCATTTGCCTCTCTTACCTATGTATACTTGTTTTTATCTTTCTTTATGAAAAAGCTAGAGCTTATCACAATCTCTTGCTCAACACACATATCTACCAGTCTCTCACTACTCTCATTTTCACCTGGTACACCATACTTCCCAATGATAGCTTCTACCTCTCCAGCACCCACTCTAGAATTTAAGTCACCCGTGACAACTACATAATTCCTTCTACCCCGTCCTTCTACACACCTAGTTACTTGATTCCAGAACTCATTCCGCTCTTCTTCACTTTTCTCACAACCTGGCCCATACACACTGACAAAAGCCCAACATTCCCTACCCAACCTAACCCTTACCCATATTAACCTAGATGATATCTCCTTCCATTCCACTGCTTTACCTGTAATCCATGCACTCAGCAATAAAGCCACACTTTCTCTTGCTCTTCCCCTTTCAATCCCAGACACTCTACCAGACATTTCACCAAATATCACTTCACCTTTCCCTTTTATCTTTGTCTCACACAAAGCCAATTTATCCATCCTTTTATTCCTAAACATACTTCTAATCTCACATTTATTACTCTCTATCGTACTACATCCACGCACTCTCAAACACCCCAAAACTAGAGTGCGGAGAGCAGTCACTCTCCCCCAAGCTCTACCTCTTCGATGTCTCACAGGATTATAATACAGGAGAGGGAGTTCCCAGCCCCCTCGTCCCGTCCCTTTTAGTCACCTCCTACGAGACGCAGGGATACGTTGGCGCTATTCTAATTGTTTTGAGGCCCCCGCTGCTATAAAATCTTACATTTACTTACACACACACACATATATATATATATATATATATATATATATATATATATATATATATATATATATATATATATATATATATATACATATATATACAGTATATATACATATATTTACTGTATATATATATGTATATATATTCTTATATATATAAATATATATATACACACACACATATATATATGTATAAATGTATATGTATATATATACACACATATATATGTATATATATATGTATATATATATATATATATATATATATATATATGTAAATATTACCCACGAACGGCATTTAATACCGAATTCTATCTTGGGAATATATATCCACTTGGAATTCATTTTATGGTAACAGCTGCTGGCCGGGTGGAGATTCGAACCCCCACCTTTGGCCCGGAAACTATGCCAGCAACGGCACTACCGACTTGATATATATATATACACACACACATATATATATATATATATATATATATATATATATATATATATATATATATATATATATATATATATATATATATATATATATATTATTTTTATTAACTGCTAAGCTACAACCGTAGTTGGAAAAGCAGGACGCTATAAGCCCAGTTGCACCAACAGGGAAAATAGCACAGTGAGGAAAGGAAACAAGGGAAAATAAAATATTTTAATAAAAGTAACAACATTAAAATAAATATTTCCTAAATAAACTATGAAGACATTAACATAACAAGAGGAAGAGAAATGAGATAGAATATAGTGTACCCTCAAGCAAGAGAACTCTAACCCAAGACAGGGGAAGACCATGACACAGAGGCTATGACACTACCCAAGACTAGAGAATAATGGTTTGATTTGGGAGTGTCCTTCTCCTAGAAGGGCTGCTTACCATAGCTAAAGAGTCTCTTCTACCCTTACCAAGAGGAAAGTAGCCACTGAACAATTATAGTGCAGAAGTTAACCCCTTGGGTGAAGAAGAATTGTTTGGTAATCTCAGTGTTGTCAGGTGTATGAGGACAGAGGAAAATCTGTAAAGAATAGGCCAGACTATTAGGTGTATGTGTAGGCAAAGGGAAAGAACCGTAACAAGAGAGAGGGATTCAAAGTAGTACTGTTTGGCCAGTCACAGGACCCCATAACTCTTTAGCGGTAGTATCTCAACGGTATTGTTTTTCTGGAGTTTACTATGAAAATGTTTTTGGTATGTCTATTGATAAACCTTTGTCATCTTTTTTTCATCCAACATATATTGTATATGGAGTTTTTTTCGAAACTAGGTTAATATATTCAGTTTGGCCCTCCAAATCTGTTTGGTATCAGTATTCAAGAAAAAAACTTCAATCTCGGGGATTTTCTATCAGTCATTAATTAATCCATAAAATTCACTTTAGAAAATTATCAAAATAACAGTATCCCTTTCTTTCAGATGTTATGATACACATGCAGATAAATTTATGTTTTCTATACATAAAAAGTCAACAAATAAATTTTCATTAATACATTTGTATTCAGGTTATTTAAAAAGATGTAGAATTCATTTTTCCTCTGTGTACCTTAGTACATAAATGATGAGTTTACTAAATTTGAAGAGGTTACTTCTAGTCCCTACTCTCACAATTTTTTATAACACTGCACGAATAAAGCTAAGAAGTTTCTTTATTGTACATTTAGAGAAAAAAAGGAAAATATGAGTAATTATCTTTTTTTTTGCCATTTCGCGATTGACTTTCTTAGATAGCATAGCAATCTTGATAAAAAAAAAAAAACAGATATAAGGGTAGTCTTTATATATAGTTGTACTTAAAAAAAATGCATATCTATTAAGAATTCCTCTGGAAATAATAATAATATATTATATAGTATTCATTTTTTATATTGTTACTTGTTCTATGTATGCTAATTGTACAAAGATATATGTCGGAGTAGAAAATGCATTAGATAGCACTCTCTAGGGGATCTGTTAATAATATTTAGCCTCCCACTAGTTAGAATATTGACACATAATCGGCTGGTCAGAACGAGTAAAATAATTCACATAATTGAAATAATTCATATGATATTAATTGTTAAAAAAATGTCATAAACGCAAAAAAAGTTAGTATTTATTTGCTTATGTTCAGAAAGAGGAAAATCTATCATAAATATATATCCTATACAAACATGAGGAGGCAAAAACCAAATAACATATTTTTAATGAGTGTTCGGTATGTGAGTCTAAGAACACATACATCATTAACTATATTGCTATTTTCATCTGCCTTAGAACTAATAATTTCATCTCCCCTAGTGATAGAATTTTCTTACTTGCTGTTAAACTCAGAAAAAAAACCTATTATATCTGTTTTCTTATTTTCTTTCCCAATTGAGCTATTTTTGATGATAGAGCCCTTGGGCTTATACCATCCTGCTTTCCCATCTAAGACTTCAGCTTGGGTAATAATAATAATAATAATAATAATAATAATAATAATAATAATAATAATAATTAATAATAATAATAATAATAATAATAATAATAATAATAATAATAATAATAATAATAATAATAATAACGTGCATCTGTATATTTACTTTATTCATATATGGAATATTATTACGAATGGTTGATTGATATATATTTTGAAGGGCACAGTAAGATGATGGTGTTCGGTGTTACGAGCATTCAGTCAAATATGTTATTATACAGCTGAATAACAAGATCCATTCAAGGGAAGAAGAGACTGAAGAGTAGGATATTCAAGACCATTAACCATAATAGCTTTAGCAGTGCTTTGCTTATAATCATGTACAGTTAATCTTTAATTCAAATCTGATACGAAATACTTATGTATAACACCTCGATTATTAACATGTAACGGGAACATATATATACATACACACACACATATATATATATATATATATATATATATATATATATATATATATATATATATATATATACATATAAATATATATATATATATATATATATATCTATATATATATATATAGATATATATAGATATATATATATATAGATATAGATATATATATATATATATATATATATCCACACACATATGTAAGCATTTAATTATTTAATCCAAAATGAGTGCTAAATAAGATAAATAATAATGAAATTATACAAATAAACAGAAGGCGTATAATAAAAATATGTATCTTAGAGCTTAAAACTTACAAGCTTAAACGTGGCTTTTCATAATAAGATTTTTTTTTTATAGTTATTTACTAACATTTCGTTATTTGTTTCATATACTTTTTACTAAATACTGATAAAACTTTTAAATATAACTAATATCTTCATTGCTATTAAAACGTTTGCTATCAATATATAGATATAAATAAATATATATATATATATATATATATATATATATATATATATATATATATATATACGTATATATATGTATACTGTATATATATATATATATATATATATATATATATATATATATATATATATATATATATATATATATATATATATATATAATATAGATATAGATATATGCTGTAGATATATATATATATATATATATTTATATACATATATATATATATATATATATATATATACAAATATATATATACATATATTTATATATATTTATATTAACATATATATATATACTGTATATATATATTTATATATATTTATATTAACATTTATATATATATAATATGTATAATATGATATATATATATAATATTATATATATATATATATATATATATATATATATATATATATATATATATATATATGCATATATATATATATATATATATATATGCATATATATATATATATATGCATATATACATATATATATATATATATATGAGAGAGAGAGAGAGAGAGAGAGAGAGAGAGAGAGAGAGAGAGAGCTAATAATTTAAGGCGTCTAATGTTTCGGGAATTAGGTCTCTAAAGATCATTATATATATTTTTTCAATCCCATATTTGTCAACACTAACCAGGACTGGTTCTCTTCTCTGCGACGTCCTTTAGGGTGACGATGGCCATCCGCATTGCATCACTTTGACCCTTCTTGTTCACACCCATGATCGTTAGGACGTATTCCGTTCCCGGTTCCAGTCCCGTGAGGAGGAACTCTGGCTTTGGTGAGGTGGAAGTATTGGCCAGGACCCTAGGAGCCTCTTTCTTTTTATCATAAGCACGTGTTTGTGCTCTTGCATGGCTGACACGCAGCATAAATGTCTGCTCCATTCCTCCATCCCATCCAGCCTGACACCTTATTGAAGCGCTAGCGGAGGTAACGTTGTCAACTGTACAGTTGTTGACGGGATCAGGAGCAGCTGTGTGGACAAACAAGAACAAACATGAGAGAAATAGAAGGGGGGATTGAGTGAGTCAGCGAAAATAAGAGATGAAATGCTTTGGAAGAAAAAAGTGAATATAAGAAAAGTTAGAAATTATTGCCACTCAGCCTAATTTTTTTTTAGACAATCAGTTTTTCCTTCCAGTTTTACTAAAAAGATACTTGATAATTGCTTTATTCTAGTTTTATTGAATCTGAAGCGGAAATATTCAAAGTATGCCACTCTATAAATATGGTTATCACCATCTTATGTAAGAAATGGAGGTTCTACGTTCTCAAAGATATATATATATATATATATATATATATATATATATAGATATAGATATAGATATAGATATAGATATATATATATATATATATATATACATATATATATATATGTGTGTGTGTGTGTGTGTGTGTGAGTGTGTGTGTGTGATCAGCAAAGCTGCACAAGATAGAACCCCCCCGTTCCAGGTTAGTTTGCTGTGAGGGATCAGACGAAAATCTCGCATCATCACCATTCAGCACTGGCAAGCGTTGTAAAGAAAACTGGCCAAATCCCAGACATGAGTTGACATAACTGGGCCTGTGTCCTGCAGTGGACATGAAAAGGTTGCATCTGTTGTTGCAGTTTTTGTTTTTGGTGTTGTTGTTGTTGTAGTTATTATTGTTATTGTTGCTGTTGTTGCTGTATACATACACACAGAGACACAGACACACATATATATATATATATATATATATATATATATATATATATAGGTATATATATATATGTATATATATACATATATATATATATATATGTATATATATATATATATATATATATATATATATATATATATATATATAT
This sequence comes from Palaemon carinicauda, assembly GCF_036898095.1. Taxonomy (NCBI): domain Eukaryota; kingdom Metazoa; phylum Arthropoda; class Malacostraca; order Decapoda; family Palaemonidae; genus Palaemon; species Palaemon carinicauda. Next base: position 1,101,111 of record NC_090741.1, on the reverse strand, counting down.
ATATATATATATATATATATATATATATATATATATATATATATATATATATATACAGTATGCTCTTTGGACACAACTTCTTTCAAATGCAATTTTCATTGAAAGCTATAGCCTTCTTAGCGTCACAATGTGTTTCCTACAGTAATCCTTGTATTTCCTCAGCTTTTTTAGCTTTTGGCGGCCAAGCCACGTCTTGAAACCTGAAGAAGTTGAGGAAATACGAGGATTCCTATAGGAAACACTGACGCCTCTAAGGCTATCGCTTTTACTATATATATATATATATATATATATATATATATATATATATATATGTGTGTGTGTGTGTGTGTGTGTGTATACATATATATATATATATATATATATATATATATATATATATATATATATATATATAAATTCATACATATATGCATATATAAATATATACATACATATGTATATATATATATATATATATATATATATATATATATATATATATATATATATCATGTGATATTTTGAAGCGTTAGTTAATCTTCTTTTAGTGATTAATAGACTAAGTGTGTAATACTATTATTCTTTCATAATGTACTCTAGTTTTAGAAATAATAATTCAGTAGCAATTCGGAGGTTCTAAAAATTATGTATTACGATACATCAGTAAATTTATTCACTCTTCAGGAATCAGACCAATAGAAACTTTTCATGAATACACGAAATATTGGCTATTATTCCAATAAGATATTGCAGTGATATATCGTGTTCTTCCTTGTTATATAATGCGTATTCATATAAAAATATAAAGTTTAAGTATCAAAAAGACATTCAAGTAAAAAATAATGAACTAAAGGCTAATAATTAAATCTATATATCTTTCTTTCTAGCAATATATATATATATATATATATATATATATATATATATATATATATATATATATATATATATATATATCATCTTATCTTACTTCTGTTGCCCCTATGGAATGCATAGGGCCTCAAAATGAATTCACTCCATATGTCTTTTTCATGCGCCATCTCCTTGAAATCACCCAATTCTCAGATAAAATCTCCCTTCACCTTGTCATCAGCCATATGTTTCTTTTGATCTACCACGTCTTCTACTGCAGAACGGCCTCCCGCCCATGTACATCCTGAACAAACCTACCCTTCCTTTTTAAAATATGCCTAAAATATCTCCATTTTGATAATATCACTTTTTCATACACATTAGCCACCCCTGCCACCTCACAAAATGCCGCTTTTGTTATATGCTGCTGCCAATTAATTGCCAAAATCCTTCTCAATGCTTTATTATAAAAGTCAAGAAATTTAGCATCAGTTGTTACAGTGCTGTACCATGACTGGTGCCCATAAGTTAACATCGATCTTACATGAAAAATGCATATTTTGATTTTGCTTTGAACTAATATTGAATTTGACCTCCAAATTAATTTTTAGTATACCGATGGCTAGTTTTTCCCTCCCTATTCACCACCTGAATTCTGTAACTAGTGATCCATTACTGGTAATGATGATTCCTAAATATTTGAAAAAAGAGTTTGGATTGGTTAATATTAGTACCCCGATAAGGCAGTTCGTCTGATTTCCACTTTGAATCTGAATGACCTCAGTCATTCTCTGGTATATGGAGTTATTTTTAATCTAGGTTAATTCTTTCAGTGAGATCCTCCCAATTTTTTTGGTATTGATATGTTGAGTTTGTTCTAGGTATTTTAGAGGAAAATTTCAATCTTGAGGGTTTTGTTTCAATTATTAATTCATTGATAGCATCTATACAATTTACTCTAGAAAATGAAAGAAATAACATTATCCCATTTCTAGACGTCATAATAATTAGACAAATAAATAAATCTAAGTTCTCCATATATAAAAAGCCTACCAATATTTTTTCATATA
>NC_090741.1:1091707-1094207 GCF_036898095.1 Palaemon carinicauda | reverse complement strand
ACAACCGGATTCAGTGTGGTTGGAACAACTGGAGGAGGGTGTCTGGTATCATATGTGATGGGAAAGTCCCTATAAGATTGAAGGGCAGAGTGCACAAGGCAGTGATCAGACCAGCAATGACATATGGATTGGAAGCAGCACCCCTAAAGAAAACAGAGGGTAGAAAGTTGAACGTAACCGAGATGAGGATGCTTAGGTGGATGAGTGGAGTAACCAAAAAGGACAGGGTTAGAAATGAACATATTAGGGGTACAGTAAAAGTCACTGAGGCATCAAAGAAAGTGCAAGAGGCAAGGTTAAGATGGTATGGCTACCTGATGAGAAGAGAAGGGCAACACATGGCAAGAGAAGTGATGGACGTGGAGGTGGATGGAACACGAAGGAGAGGAAGACCTAAGACCAGGTGGAGAGATTGCATTAGAGATGATATGAGGGAGAAGAGAGTATGGGAGGAAATGACACAGGACACAGGGAGATGGAAGAGACTCATTAGAAACGGCGACCCCGAATAGGGATAAAGCTGGGAAGAAGAAGAAGCTAAGATTTTTTGGAACATTTCCCATCATCGGTGCTAAACAATGAACATAAAACATGAATCAATAGAAATATTTACGTTAAATCGATTAAATTAAGTTAAACAGGCAAGAATTATAACAAATGCATCGAAATATATACATAAAATATGAATTGAATGAAATATACTAAACAATTAAGAAATTAAACCAACTACATCAAAAGCAAAAAAATTATATGAATATCAAGGGAAAAGAATGTTAGAATCAGAACTAATACACAGAAACAACTTGAAAAGCAGAAAAAAATTCACAAGACATAATAGACATGGATATCAAAATAATAATACACAGAAATATCCTGGGATACAAGAAAAAAAAACGAGAAAAAAAAAATTACGATTAGCAAGTAATTCACCTATTAAGGAAAAATCCAAGACTAAAACATGAGTAGACGGGGAGGTTTAGACATCAAAGTGAAATGGTTAGATGATTAAGTGGGGAAAGTCATTAGGTAATATGTTTAGGAACAGAGGTAGTTGAGTGATTGAGGGTGGGGGATAGTTGTTCAATGAAAAGTGGTTCTAGGGTAGGTAGAGAATAGCTAATGGATGATTGGGCTAGTATTTTGAAATTGGAATAGTTAATTGGTTGCTTGCATGCATGAGTCTCACTTCGTATGGAAGAATATTCCTTTTTATTTAATGTGCAACGGGTATGAAGACTGACACCTATATCGGAGTCAATTCGGATCCTCAAGAGATGGCTGGAACAACCAACATAAGTTTCTTAATTACATCTACGATAATTATATAAATAAACAATAGAGGACCGCATCAAATCTGGTAGGGTGTCTTTGAATCTGAGCATGCTACCTATGGTTAGTTGATTCTTGAAAACAAACTTGAAATTAACATAGGGAAACAAATCAGAAAGAGCTTTCTGAAGTTTAAATTTAAAATTTTTATAGTCACATATGAAAGGCAGAGACTCATATATCTGATTTTTTGGTAACGTTTAGTACTGTGGCTTCCGGAATAAAAAAGTTATCGAAAAACTGCTTCCCAAGTTTATCAAACAAGTAATAAGGATAACAATTCCTAACAAAATAGGACTTGAGAAATTTAATTACCTCGTGGAAACTACCCCAATCTGAAAAAAGATTACAAGGTCTGGTGATCAATGTTCTACTTTAAATGAAAACGGAAAGTGACTAAAAAAGTTTAACCAAAGTCCTGTAAAAATTTTGTTTTCTAGAAATGGCAGTACTAAATGCACCATTACAACGTAAAATCTTGATATTTAAGCAGGAAAGTTTATCATTATGCTCCAATCTAAAGTAAACTTAATATATGAATGAAATGTATGCATGTACTATAAAAACCAAGTGGCATGATGTCAACCTCTGAAAAGAACAAAGGTATCATCGACATAACGTCTATAAAATAGGTGTTTAAAGGACACAGGGCACTTATCCATGAACAACTTTTCAAGGTGGCACATGAATATATTAGCAAAGGTAGGACCCAAGGGAGAACCCATTGCCATATCATCAACCTGTTTATAACCTTTGTTATTTAAAATAAAGAAAGCTTCAGTTACAAGTTCAAGTTGTTTTCTAAAAGCGTTAACGTTAAAACCATGAAATGAGGACGTCGGGTTGGGAAACAGTCTAGTTAAAATAATGTCTATAGTCTCTGAATAAAGGATATTAGTAAACAAAGACCTAACATCATAATGGACCATAAACGGATTTTGAGCGAAGCGACAAATCTATTTTTGGGTGAGGTAGCCATGTCGTCCTGATGGAAGTTCCTAAAAGGTAGCTTCCTAGGGTATATTTGACTACAATGATATTCCCAGAGAATTTTACCTTAAGGTATCCAGAATTCTAACTCCTGGAGCGAAAATCCCTAAATTAGATAATAGACATGTAAATAAGAAGAATAGACATGTAAATAAGAAGAATAGACATGTAAATAAGAAGA
>NC_090741.1:1064207-1066707 GCF_036898095.1 Palaemon carinicauda | reverse complement strand
ATTAATATCTAGATCAGGAATAAGAAATTTAATAGACCGTAAGTTTCTGTCCAACAAATTAAGATGAGAATCAGCAGCTGAAGACCAAACAGGAGAACAATACTCAAAACAAGGTAGAATGAAAGAATTAAAACACTTCTTCAGAATATATTGATCACCGAAAATCTTGAAACCCTTTCTCAATAAGCCTATTTTTTGTGCAATTGAAGAAGACAGAGACCTTATATGTTTCTCAAAAGTAAATTTACTGTCGAGAATCACACCTAAAATTTTGAAAGAGTCATACATATTTAAAGAAACATTATGAATACTGAGATCCGGATGTTGAGGAGCCACCGTCCTTGACCTACTTACAATCATACTTTGAGTTTTGTTAGGATTCAACTTCATACCCCATAATTTGCACCATGCACTAATTCTAGCTAAATCTCTATTAAGGGATTCACCAACCCTAGATCTACATTCAGGGGATGGAATTGAGGCAAAGAGAGTAGCATCATCTGCATATGCAACAAGCTTGTTTTCTAGGCCAAACCACATGTCATGTGTATATAGTATGAAAAGTAATGGGCCAAGAACACTACCCTGTGGAACACCGGATATCACATTCCTATAATCACTATGGTGCCCATCAACAACAACTCTTTGAGATCTATTACTTAAAAAATCAATAATAATGCTAAGAAACAACCCACCCACTCCCAACTGTTTCAGTTTGAAAACAAGGGCCTCATGATTAACACGGTCAAAGACAGCACTAAAATCAAGGCCAATCATAAGAACTTCCCGACCACAATCAAGGGATTTCTGTACAGCATTGGAGATTATAAGAAGGGCATCACATGCTCCAAGGCCTTTACGAAAACCAAATTGCAAACTAGGGAGTAGATGATTACCTTCAGCAAACCTATTAAGACGTTTTGCCAGAAGACGTTCAAAAACTTTAGATAATATGGGAGTTATGGAAATTGGGCGGTAATCAGTGGGACTTGAGCTACCACAAACACATTTACATAGAGGAGTAACATTACCAATTCTCCAACTAGTGCTAAAAGCTCCTCTTCTTGCTAACTTGCGCAAAATAACAGATAACTTTGGAGCTAAGAAATCTGCTGTCTTTATAAAAAACAAAGGAAAAATACCATTTGGGTCTACACCTCCATAAGCATCAAGGTCCATCAACAGAGCTTTAATCTCACGAGATCGAAAAGCTAAACTAGTTAGTTTAGCCTCAGGAAAACAGGAATGAGGAAGTTCAAGTTTTTCATTACTCTGTTTACTGTCAAAAACATCAGCCAAAAGGGTTGCCTTTTCCTTTGGACAGTGAGTGACTGAGCCATCTGGTTTAAGTAAAGGAGGAACTGTTGCATCTACACCAAAGAGTGCAGATTTAAGGGTAGACCACCATTTATGTTCCTGAGTTGTACCAGAAAGTGTTTCTTTTATGGTTAAATTGTACTCCTTTTCAGTTGAGGCATAAACTCTCTGAGCAAAAGCTCGAAGCTGAGTATAGTTGTTCCAGGTCAAATCTGATCTGTTCCCCTTCCAAAGATGATAGGCCTCCTGTTTCTCCAAATAAGCACGTCTACAATCATCATTGAACCACGGTTTGTCCTTCACTCCATACCTTAGCACACGAGAAGGGATACGCCTATCAATTATGTTGACTAGATTCTCATTCAAAGGGACAACAGGATCTACACTATTATATAATTGTGACCAATTCAAGCACAAAAGATCATGTAAAATCCCATTCCAGTCTGCTTGGGATTTCATATAAATTTTACAAGAATATGATATATCAGGGACAGGCTGCTCAGTCTTCACTAATAATGAAATCAAGGCATGATCAGATGTCCCGACTGGAGAACCAACTTTACTAGTTATAACGCCAGGGGAGTCAGTGTATACGAGGTCCAAGCAATTACCAGACCTGTGAGTAGCTTCATTTATGATTTGCTCACAGCCTGATTCAGAGGCAAAGTCTAAAGCTCTTAAGCCATGGCGATCGGTAGGAGAGATAGAACTTAACCACTCCCTATGGTGAGCATTAAAATCACCAACAAAGACAAAAGAAGCCTTTCTATCATCTTCTTGTATCTTAGCCATAATGGTAAGAAGACAATCGAAGATAGAATCATCTATGTCTGGATTCCGGTAGATCGAACACAAATAAAAGTTGTTAAGCCTGCCACAAACTTTTATTACCTGAATCTCATGACAACCACATTGATAGCAGGACTTATGAGAAGCAGGGTACTCGGTCCTAATATACACCGCCATTCCCCTGGCCCTAGGGATGGCATCACGTTTCAACATTATTGGCTTCTTAAAACCAGTTATAAGGAGCTCAGATGAGTGCCTCATATTAGAAACCAAAGTTTCTGAGCACAAAAGAATATCATACTGTCTGGACGCAACTGTAAGGTCTTGGATATTTGCATGAAGACCACGAATATTGCAATACAGAAGACGACATTGACGAAATCTAGGACGTACT
>NC_090741.1:1029207-1039207 GCF_036898095.1 Palaemon carinicauda | reverse complement strand
TTTGTATTTGTAATAAACGCTGAGATAACTAATACTACGTTATTGACACGAGATTATTGTAAATCAGTTCTATTCATCTTTTCATACGGAATGGTCATCTGACCAAACCATCCATACTCCAGTTATGGAGCTAACAATAAATTGTTTAAAGTTAACTTGAACTTTGACATTTTAAGAAGAAACCTACAAGTCTAATAATTCTATGTCACATTGAAGAGATATGAGATGAACCACGATGTGTGCGTATAACATTCTCACACTAACAATTGGTGGCAGCGATTACAACTATAACAACCAGTAATTACAACTATATCAATCAGTGATTACAACTATAACAACCAACGATTACAACTATAACAACCAGTAATTACACCTATATCAACGAGTGATTACAACTATAACAACGAGCGATTACAACTATAACAACCAGTGGTTACAACTGTATTAATTAGCAGTTACAACAGTAATAACTCTACAATTACGACGAAATATCTACGTCTACCGAAGTAATGAACTCATCGAATATCAGCTATAAATCAGATATAAACTGAGGAACAGGATCTTAAATCAATATACATCAGTAAACATTCTAAGAATATGAAGAAATGTCCTTCATCGAGACGAATTCTAGTATCAGTATCAACGTTTAATGAAAGACTTTCATCACAAACATTCAAGAATCACATTGAGAAGCCAAGTTGAAGGTCATCACCCAGGTAAACTCTTGCAAAACAAGAGAGAGAGAGAGAGGACATGACATCATCGTATCAACAATTTTTCGCCCATATATACTAAAGCTAAGTATATCCTTTATTCATTCAGTTTTTGCAGTGAAGTGTTTTATGTCACGAATCGATCGTCCATTATTGCTGGGGTGAGTTATGTGCAATCTTAATTTTCCTTTATTAAAGGAATTTATATTCAACTACGAATTCTCTTTGTGCTAATTCCGTTTTCTTTCAGAAGTTCTCGGGAAATATCTTTGTCACATTAACTGTCTTGATATCATCATTTTGGGGGACTTTATTATAATCTGCAACATATCTTTATTGTATAGTGCCTATGCGTTTACGCAGTGGACGTCTGTATTCATATAGATATTTTGATAGGATCGCAAGGAATCGTAGTGATAGGAAAAAGGGTAAAATGACGCCACCTGTGAATCCCAGTAACCCCACTCCCGGACCCAGTAACCCCACTCCCAGTACCCCTAGTCCCGTTGTAACTCTAGTGAGTGCAAGATCAGCTATCCTTCCTTTTCAAGATCGGGTCAATGGGTTCTTACCTCAGAATGTCGAGTCATGGATCTTGTCAGTAGATGCTCATTTAAACGCAAAACGCATCACAGACCCATCTGTACAATTACAAGAAGTTAAAAGTTTCATAGATTTTGCTAAAGGAGATGCAAGCGTGTATCTTAGGGGAGTCTCTTTTCAAGAGGCAGTTACATGGGACGATTTCAAAGTTAGGCTACGTGCAATATATGGTGGTGAGGAAGTTTTAGACGTAGTTTTGACATTAAGAAATACACTTAATCAAGCCTCTATGACTCACTTAATGTTATAGAACGGGTGGCTCTCATTGCCGACCAGCTGAATGAATATCAGGATATTTTAGGTAATTCCACATGGGTTACAGGGGATAACATCACAGTGAAAGATTTCTTACGGCTAATGTATTTAACTTGCATGACAATTATGTTGCCAGAGGCTTTAGTGCGGTGTTTTGATAAAAAGCTAACGCCCAAAAGTACGGAACTACATGTATATAAACAGATAAAGAAACACATGTCTAAGTGTACTGACCTTGATCCTTTGCTTACTCCAGTTTTTGAAAAAATTAAACTAAGCCACAACAAGTAAACATAGTTGATAATAATCAAGCTGCAGGGATGACTTGTTATAATTGCAAACGTAAAGGTCACTTGATTGCAGACTGTAGGACGCGATTTTGTTCAATTCATAACAGTTCAACCCATTCATATAGTCGATGCTTCTCGCATAATCAACAACAGAATCCTAGAAATACGCAGACAGTTCTCTATGGAAATAAAAAGAAAAACCCCCAGTTTAAGAAAAAGAAACAGGTGAACGGCAACGTAGTTTAGAATCAAAAACAAACAAATAGTGCTTCAAGTAACTCTGTTCCTGGGCCGTCTAGCCAGAATTCGCAAGGTCAGACGAATTTTCAGAATGTGGAAAGCAAAGCAAATACCACATAGTCAACTCCAGTGGGGGAGAGAGTGATGCTGGGTCATTCATATCAACATCAGTAGTATCAAATAATCCATTTAATAATTTGTCAGATCATTGTGAGGCAATAGATTTTCCTATGAAACACACGGCCGAATCCAATAAATCAGCGCAGGTTCCCGTAGATTTGCCACAAATTCACGCAATAATAAGCCAAAATGAGTTACGACCAACATTATATGCTGTAAATTTAGAATACCGATCCTTCACATTATTTTTTGACTCTGGTAGTCCACGTAATATCATGGATTTGAGGACTCGTCACTTGTTATTTTCGAACTTCCCTATAGAGAAGTCCGGAGTAAGGCTCTCGGGTATAGGAAATAATGAATTAAATGTAATAGGAGTAACTCATGTTCAGTACAAGGTCAGTAAGCGCACGTTTGCCGATACCTTTATCATTGTACAGAACATTGATATGTATCCAGCTGTAATTATAGGATACCCATCTATGGGAACTCAAAACATTATCTTAGCCCCTGCCAAACACGGCGTGTATAGCATAGGAAAATTCTATAAGTCTTCTAATACCTTAAAATCAGTTTTGGATAAAAAGAAAATGACAAATAAAACAGTAATGTACGTTAAAGAACCAATCACTTGTCTCATGAATCAAGAAATAATATACGCGACCCAACAGAATTCTCGTTCACCTGTAATATCACCTTGCACGCAATCTAACGAGCCGAACGCAACTTCAAATATAATAGTGCGAGTAAAGAAAACTTTGCCGGGATCTGAAATATTAATCCTTTCCGACACTTTGAAAACTAACGGATTGTCCGTCACACAAGCTATTTATACAAGCTATTTATACGCTCAATCAGTTGCGGATGAACCCCTTTTGCAATCTATTAAAAATAAAATCAATAAAGACATTCAAGAAGAGGAAATTCAGCAGAAATCTTTTGGTCTTTTAAATAAATATCATGATGTTTTCTCCACTACGGATGGATCCTTAGGTAAAACGGTTGTCATAGAACACCAAATAAGGTTCAAAGACAAGCAGAAAATTATCTATGTACCCTCGTACAGACTCCCTATGAAATTCCAGAATGAGATAAATGATGAAGTAGGTAAAATGCTAGAAGAAGGAGTCATTAGGAAATCGAACAGCCCTTATAATTTTCCATTAATGGTTGTACCGAAAAAAGATCGAACATGGCGTATCTGTGTAAATTTCTGTCACTTAAATGAGGAAACGATCCCTGAGCGGTTCTCAGTGCCATGTACTGACGATATTTTATCTTCGCTAAGTCAGAACAAATATTTTACCAGTTTGGACTTACTTAAAGGCTTTCACCAGATACCATTAGAAGAAGATAGTATCCCATACACTGCCTTCAGCACAGCCAGGGGACATTATGAATTTTTGCGTATGCCTTTTGGTTTACGTTGTGCTCCCATAACGTTTACTAGAATGATAAACATAGTGTTTGGAGACTTGTTAGGGGACATATTGCATGCCTATATGGACGACCTTGTAATCTTTTCTAATACCTTAGAAGAACATTTACGTAAACTGGAGCTAGTGCTACAGAGACTAAGACAGCATAATTTAAGGGTAAAGATTAGTAAGTGTGAATTTTTCAAAACAGAATTAGTCTATTTAGGTTTTATGGTATCTAGTCAAGGTCTTAAAGTAGTCCACAATAAGGTGTTGGCTATCTGTAACTTTCCGATACCTACTAATGTCAAGGGAATACAGCATTTTCTGGGGTGTAGTGGGTATTACAGGCGTTTTATACGCAATTATTTAATAATAGCCGCTCCCCTAACCGATCTTACGAAGAAGGGCGTAGATTTCATATGGTCTGAGCAGCATCAATAGGCGTTTGATACCTTGACAGATGAACTGTGTAGTTCTCCTATCTTAAAATTTCCTGACTTCGGTAAGGAATTCTTCATTGCAACAGACGTCTCAGACCTAGGAGTAGTTGGGGTATTGCTTCAGCAATATGACAAATAGTTTTTCCCGATAGCTTTTTATTCACGTAAACTGAGACCTTCCGAAAGTAAATATGCAGTAATAGACAAGGAAGGGCTAGCTATAGTTAATTCACTAGTGCATTTTAAGTTCATTATATACGGTTATCCCGTCAAGGTTCTTACTGATCATAAACCCCTAACAAACTTCTTTAAAGGCTTTAGTCACAGGCCCAAACTAACTCGGTGGCATTTGATCATACATGACTTTGGCGCGAGGATCGGGTATTTACCTGGAAAAGCAAATATCATTGCTGACGCATTATCACGCAACCCCGTGTCATCTTGTACGGAGCCATTAGCTGAATTAATAGATATATCAACATCCATGCCTATAGTTTAAACTGTATCTGAACAGGAAGATCTGGGCTGGAGCGCTGAACTAATACAGACTGAGCAAAGAAAAGATCAGCAATTAGTAAAAATCATAAATGCTTTGAATGGAAATCCTAAGGAAAAGGAATATATAAAGTATACACAGCAGAATTATATAATCAAAGATAATATTCTGTGTAGATCCGTGACAAGGAAAACCCGCAATACACCACAGGTGACTAATGACCAGGTAGAGGTACCAATCTCACTTATACCCACTGTCCTAAATTGGTTGCATGCAAATCCATTGCATGGCCACCCGGGGTTCTCCATAATGTCACAGAAAGCCAAATCATTGTTTTATTGGCATACGATGCTTACAGATATAAAAAAGCACATAGCTAATTGTCGCACTTGTCAGGGAAACAAAGGGCACACTAAGACACCTGTCAGCCTAGGGGCTTATCCCGTGCCCAATCAACCCTTTGAAAGAGTACATTTAGATTTATTAACAGGATTTTACGAGTCAGACAGAGGAAATAAGCACCTCTTAGTAATTATAGATGCTTTGACTCGATATACAGAACTGATGGCGCTTAAAACTAAAACCGCAATCGAATGCGCTAGGAAGTTTTACGAGTGCTACATTTGTAAACATGGAATTCCACACATGATAATCTCAGACTCGGGTGGAGAATTCAATAATCATTTCCTTAACTCATTGTGTGAATTCCTTGGCATAAAGAAAATCAATACCATGATCTATCACCCAGAGTCGAATGGGCTAGTGGAAAGAGCGAATAGGAAGGTTTTAAACATATTAAGAGTTACACTAGGGGATCAGACCCCAACTGGGATATTGCCATGCCTGCGGTACTAAGTACACTGAATCACTCATATCATGTATCTATTAAAATGTCGCCGCACGAGGCAATGTATGGTACCCCAGCTAGAACGCCTTTCCATGTATTAACGCCTACAACTAATTCATCAAATCCTTTAAGGCATGTTATGAATGCAAGCATAAGTCGTTATGATATCCTTCAAAAGAATTTAGAAGAATAACAAATCATAATGAAAAGGAATCATGATATAATAGCGAAGCCAACTAAAACATATACCGTGAGTGATAAGGTATACATACAAGTATACGTACGCAAAGGACTCAATTACAAACTGACACCTAAGTTTGGAGGCCCGTTCAACATTTTAGAAACATTAACGGCCAATAGATTTAGAGTTCAAAACGTATCTCAACCCACTGATGAGAGAATTGTACCATTGGCTCACATAAGAAATTAAAATAAGAGAGAAGGAAGTGAGGGAAATTTTTGTATCTATGAAACTTGTATAATATTTGTATGTAAAAAAAAAATTCTTCTTAAAACAGGAGTAATTACATATATTTTTCTCATTGCAGGTTTCCAAAATGAAGTCTTTATTGTTAGGAGCGATATTGTTCGTTCAGACATTTTTTTCGTATGGGAAGAGCCCTAAAACTAAAATTATAGATTTTAAATAGGGCACTATTGTAGAGAGAACAGAAGACATTTTCATTACAGCAAGCAATATAATTATAGAAGCAAATATGCAATCGATTTTCCTCCCAGAGGATGACGTCACTAACTTAAAGAGCGACCTGTCAAGATTCGCTGCTTCATTAAATGAAATGCATCGACGTCATTTTCCTTTTAATACAGAGAGTTCGCTTACACCAACATTAAGCGCTGTAGAAATGTTATCATACGACTTGCAAAATAAAACTGACGAGGCAGAAGCTCTGGCTCGCGTCCTATTGATGTGGACTGTGCGACACAATAACCTTGAAAGACGTAACCCGTTTATTTTTGCTGCACTAAACATCTTTGGATCTGTTGCAAGTTTAGGCTTAGGAATTTCAAATCGTCTTAAAATTAGTAATCAAAATAAGAAAATTGAGTTTGTAGAACATGAAAACAAACTAGTTTTATCAGAACTGAGGAATCAATTAACATCAATTAATCAAATGATGAGTTTGGTGAACGAACATTCTAGTAATATCAGTCAGACTATGGAAGTACAAAACTTGCTGGCAACGTTAACGTATTATAATTAAAAAATAGATCATATCCATACTAAAATTTCACATTTTATTGAGAAATCAAAAGACTATGTGGAAGCTATTATGTTAGCAACTAAAGGTGTTTTATCACCACATCTTTTGCCAATTAAAGACCTAACGTTAATTTTGGAGAACGGACGGAAGAAAATGGGTTATGTTCCTTTGTTAAACGCCCATAAGTTAGAATTTTATTATAGTTTAATATCAGTAAGTGTTGAAAATTACAGGATCATGATTACAATTCCCTTTGATTCTTCTGACGCCTGGCAAGCATACAAAATATCACCATTCCCAACTTTCATGACGAATAACTCAAGTCCAGTAATATCCAGTTTGACAGGACACGTATTGATTTCCCCTGAAAAGGAAACATATATGGTCATTAGAGACTTAGATAAATTAACTCACTGTTCAGAAGCAATGAATAATAAAGTATGTACAGCTGACTCCTTTGAATTCCATCATATATCAATGGATTCATGCGAGTTAGGTAGAGTGCTAAATGGTTCTCTCTCCCATATATATGAAGATTGTCTGAAAAAACTTTATCCTTTTGACGCTATTAAGTTCAATTACAGATTGAACAACGGCTCGTGGATGCGATACGACAAGGCCGGCTTCAATGTATCATGCCCGGACGGATCCACGACCCACTCCCAGGTTTTCGTTGCAGCTGACGGGTGCATCGGGACGTCCACCAATTACACGGTCCAAGGAATTAACACTATCATCAGGGAACGGGCCTACTTCATGAATTTCACGTGGACCACTACAATCTCATCCTTACCTCTCCCATACAACACACGGGTGGTTAATCGGTTGACGAAACTAGCCGAGATGGACCACCCGTCACCGACTTATGGAAGGGGGAATCTTCGTTTCTACGTGTCGCTGGCATCAATCAGCGTTACGGTGGTGATTCTTATCGCCGTTAACATCTTTGCTTGGCGTAGGTTGAGGCAAAAACAGGTGGAGCTCCAGAGGAACGTTTTGCCATGTCCAGACAACACTCCTATTGCATTGAAAGCATTAACATTTAGAGCCGTTTGAAATTGGCTATTTCGCTTGACTCGGGGGGGGGGGGAATTGTCTGGAAATGAGAATTGTGTGAAAAGCAGTCAGTATGCTAGTAATATGTAGTTGAAGAGACTCCAGGACAATGCATTTTATTTTATATATATAAACAGTTAAAGTATCTTTTGGGCACCTAATAAAATATTATAGCCCTATATGTTAAAAGAAAAAAAAAGTATCTTTTGGGCACCTAATAAAATATCTAAGCCCTATATATATATATATATATATATATATATATATATATATATATATATATATATAATATATATATATATATATATATATATATATATATATATATATATATATATATATATATATATATATATATATGAAACCATGGTGCGTGTACATACCAGGAATTTTTATCTTGTGCACATTAATATCAAGTTTGATGTATTTATATCTTTACCAAGGTAACAAATATTCTTAATCAGTTACTAATGAATAATCATATCAGTTTTGATGTAGTTATATCTTTACCAAGGTAACAAATATTCTTGATCAGTTACTAATGAACAATAATATCTACTATAATATATCTGTATCTTTGACAATGGTAACAACTATTCTTTAACAAGTTACCAATTCGTATGTATATGTTAAATTTTTTTGGTACCTTATAATCATTTGCTAGCAATATGCCATATATAGCATATATGGATCTGTATTTTCCATGCATTTTTCTTTGTTTATGACTATGTATGTTAAGTATGTATTTTTTTTACATATACCTTTTTTGCATATTCATCCTTAATCATTTGTTTATGGCTATGACTAAAATATATAGCCAGTCACACTCCTAGGAAACATATTTTTTGTAATGTTCAATATTTGAAGGTAGCTGTCTGAGCTAATGTAAGATATACATTCACAAACCCATGACCCAAAGGATCATTGGAGAGTTGGGAGTGTTTGACGACAGCCATAACAGGATGTGAAAATAGACTAAGCTAAAGCATTGCATAGTTAAACATTTATTTATGTCTTGTAAACATGTCACAAGCCTCCCGTGAGAAACAGTTGACCTATTGATCCCTACCGGAACCACCTGACTTCTGGATATAAGGCTGCATGATCATATTGTCTTTGTATTTGTAATAAATGATGAGATAACTAATACTATGTTATCGATGTGAGTTTATTGTAAATCAGTTCTATTCATCTTTTCATACGGAATGGTCATCCGACCAGACCATCCATACTCCAGTGATGGAGCTAACAATAAATTGTTAAAAATTAACTTAAACTTTGACTTATTATAAGAAGTAACCTACAAGTCTAATAATTCTATATCACATTGAAGAGATATGAGATGAACCACGATGTGTGCGTATAACATTCTCACACTAACATATGTATATATGTATATATATATATATATATATATATATATATATATATATATATATATATATATATATATATATATATATATATATATATATATATATATATATATATATATATATATATATATATATATATATATATATATATATATATATATATATATATATATATATATATATATATATATATATATATATATATATATGTATATATATATATATATATATATACACACACACATATATATATATATATATATACATATGTGTGTGTGTGTGTAAAATATTATATTTCAATTGCTACTTTTTCGTAGGTGGTGCTAAGTAGACACTCTTGAGGGGAGGCTCCGGGGATAGCCTACCCTTCACCACCCCTCTCCCCGGCCATTTCGACACAGAGGGTATAAGAAAGTCATTTCTGTATTCTTGATACAGTCTCTAAGATATCAGTGCCTAAATATTTTTTGATAACCGTTAATGTCCTAGCAAATATTTCGAACTGCATTCATTACTATTGATTTGTAAAAGTTAGCGGCATTAAAATAAAATAATTGCTTATGTTAGAATTTTGATATGTATCGAAATTTAAGTATTAACATTACATTAAAGATAATCAGTGATGGATACAATAGATACTGATGACTTCATAGCAACTGGAATACAATAAGAATTTATTATTCGTATCGAAAATAAGTTATATTGAAGTAAATGAAGACGTTATTACATTCTGGCAAAATGGCGTAATTCTCCGAAATTTTCTAATGAGACTCTGATATACCTATTCTCCCAAAATGTATTCTCCTCTATATTATCGGAAAAAGTACATTTGCAGATGGCCAAAGCACAAAATTATTCCCCATTCTAATACTCTGATTGCAAGTTATAAATGGTTATATAATTGCTTGTTGCCTTATCTT